>NW_020194070.1:0-131053 GCF_002847045.1 Aspergillus candidus | reverse complement strand
ATAAGAGTCTGAGTATAATATCAAGTCCTAAATTAGACTAGTATCTTATAATAAGAAAGACTAAGATAAAGGATTTTTTTTTACTTTCTTTATTATCTTTATTTATCAATCAATATATATGACCTATATACATATACTATAGAATATGGAGATAGTCTGATTGGAGACCTGTCCGATAGCAACAACCAGGTAATCGGGTTGAATAAAGATGGGTTGAGGGAAAAAGAACGGGCAATGGCATGCATGCATGTGGTTGATTCCTTTTCTTTTTCTCCCAGGCGGTGTGCAAGAAGTCGGGTCCGTGCGCTTGCGCGGTATTGAATCTGTAAGGGTAGATTGAAACTTGTCAGACATATGGATCCAGACAGACATCCCCGACGGACCATACCCAGGAAGGAATGGATTGCCTGGAGAGTAGGGATGCCAGCCTCATAATTGCAGAAAAAGTACCAATATGCCTATGATGGAGATGTCCGAATGATGAAGGCTGGAGAATTGAAATGGATGATGCCTGTATAAGTAGGGTAGGGTAGGGTAGACAGGTATGGATCGACCCCCAGATCGAGTGTTTTGGTAATACGCCGACCATGGTTTTGCTGTTTTAGATCATCCGGTCACTCGGGACTCCCAAGTGGGACAGACTAAACCTAAAGAAGGTGGAGAGATCCCTGATGCACTTGGTGAGGATGTGGTGCCACGGCCTCGACCTGGAGACTGAGACTCGAGAGGGACAAACTTACAGGGTTCGAGGGAGTGGATTACCGTACCTTACCTACCTTACCGACTTGAGGCCAGACCTGGAGTCCCTGTCTTTCTTTCTCCCTTTCAGCGCATTCCCCAGGTCTGGTGATAAATCCATCCCATACCGATGGAGGGGGCCTGATGTCTCAGGCGAAAGGATTGGTTCAATATCAACAGATAATAAGACGAAATATATCATCTGTTTAGATATAATATAATATAATAAGATATCAAATAATATAATAATATGATAATTGCCACCAGATCCAAACAAGGGTTTGTGGTGCCCCTGGCGCAGAGTTTCTTTTCAGCCACCGACAACCCTGTGAAGGGCGCTAAGTGGCCTTGGGGTTCGATTGGAGGGGAACTGCAGGTGGATTCATAAAACTTATACTATCATCCTATTAATCCATCGGGTGAACACGTCCAATCATAGAATATGGGACAGTAGAATGATATAAAATTATGTACAGAATGATGTCTGTGATGGAGAAAGACCCTACACCATTCCCTAAATATATAACCCCAGCCCAGCAAACAGTCAACTACCCCGGTCTGCACCATCCAATCAAGCCAACGAATCGATCATCCAGCATCGATCGGACTGGAGGGGCCCATAGTCCTACCTTTACCTACACCTCTCCCTACCCCTACTCCAACGTCCACTCCCTCGACCGTCTGGTCGAGTCACACAGTAACTACCCGTCCCGTACAACCTCATGGGGAAACACTTGTAGCTCCAATTTAGGCGCTCAATTCGCCCAAGAACATGGAGAGGGTCCATTCATGATCGAAGCTCTCGAACGGGTATCAAAACTAGCCCCAGTCCAGGGTCGGGATTTCCCCACCGTTCGAGGTCAAGGTCATCAGTCCAACCTTTTTTTTTTACCCCCTCCTCTCCCGGACCCCTCTTGTACTATATATATAATTTGTTATTTGCTTCACATCCCTCACCTGGACATGACCTTAGAATTGATTTCTACTGCGTATATGAATCAACAAACAAAGAAATAAATAAAAAAAGAAAAACAGGGGGGAAGCATTAAATGATAAACATGAAAATAAAAATGAAAATGAATGGCAAATCACTATAAATATCAGTCAAATCAGAAAAAAAAATAAAATTTCAAGAGGCCATCCACCCCTGGAAAGATTGAGCATAGACCTCTTCTCACAATCCAGTCAGCATCAGGTACATGACCTCCAGTTTGTTTCCATCCGAAAGAATGCTCTCAACGGCCACATGCATTGACCTCTCGGGATGGTGTTTGATCTATCCATGGTTCATCCTGCATGGCTGACGAAATGGTTTAATATGATAGTGGAGTACAGTACGTAGTGAAGGAGGGGGAGAAAAAAAGATTCAAACAAAAGGGAAACATGATACAAATAAGAATGAAAGAGAGGAAATGATCCTCTTGATGAGTTCATTCCCCTCCATCACAATCCAGAAAGGAAAGGTTAAAAACCTCCGAGTGGGTTTTTCGATCGGGGAAAAATGAAGGCCGATTCTCTTGACCGGTTTGATGGACAGATGACCTTGTTGGGTTAGTCACTTGGTTAGTACTTCTTTATATCTGCTTTCTTGATTCCTGTTATTCTCTTTCTTTCTTTCTTTCTGTTTATTAATTCTTTTTTATCTCTATGAATTGATCGAATTAATCGAATCAACTGAATAATATTAATGATTAATGTCCTCCCCAGGGTGGTAGTTGTCTCTACTTATAGGAATCTGTTATTAATATTCGCCTCCGGACTGGGACTGGATCTGTCGATTCCACTTCCCTGGTAAAGAATATCCTAATCCACTGCAGCAACTGGCAGTTCTTTGGGTCAAACCAATCCAGCTCTAGTCCGTTTCTGGTTCTCGACTTCTTTCCGCATCCACACCGTCATTCTCTTGATTCTCTCTCTCTCTCCGTCTCTTCCTCTAATCGATTGGTATTCCCAACGATCCTTTCCTCTTCGCCTCTGACATTTCTGTCTCTCTTCTTCTCTCTCTCTTTCTCTCTCTCTCTCTCTTCCTTTCTCTTTCTCTTCTCTCTTTTCTTCCTCTACTCGTATCTTTCTTATTATCTTGTTGCTCTTTTAGTCCTTGTTCTCCTCCCCTTCCTTCCCCTCTCCCATCTATCCCTTCATCCCGTATTAATTCCTTTCCCATACTATTCACCTACCTTCAAGCCGGTTCTCCCAACGTCGTGCTTCTCTCTCTTCTCTTTTCCTTTTCGTTTTTGTCTTTCTTTTCTTTTCTTGTTGTTAATTGTATTTTTCTTTCCTCCCTCTCGTTTCGTCATTGTTTATTCGAAAATTTTCTCCTCGTATAGCCCTGTGTTAATGCGCGCGTGGTCTGCGGTACCGATACCATAGTTTCCCTGCATTCACCTTGTATAGTGCTCTTTTACCCTGGCTTGTCTTAGATAACGCTCCCATTCTTCTTCTCCCCTTCTCTTCTTACCTTTTTTTTTTGTTTTTTTGTT
Source organism: Aspergillus candidus (assembly GCF_002847045.1). Taxonomy (NCBI): domain Eukaryota; kingdom Fungi; phylum Ascomycota; class Eurotiomycetes; order Eurotiales; family Aspergillaceae; genus Aspergillus; species Aspergillus candidus. Next base: position 127,835 of record NW_020194070.1, on the reverse strand, counting down.
TTTTTTTTTTTTTCTCCCCTTCTTTACTCTCTTCTCTTTACTTTTTTCCTATACAAGCATATCGAGAAAGTGGTACTGTCCCACGTGTCTGCCGATCTGCCCACCAAGTCCTAACACCCGACCCTCCCTTCGATCGACACTCGCTCGGTCGTTTTTCATACCAGTTCGCCGTCCGTTCTCGATCCCTACCGCCTCGCCACACTTCCCGTGTCCCTCGGTCTAACACGGAACAAAAGCGGTCGCCCACCCTGTCATGGAAATAATTTGGATGGTTTTGGTTTGACTCTGGTTCTGATCTTTTGTGGGTGAGGTCCGCGCATCATGGACTCTCGTCACGCTACCCGGGAACTGTTGGAGTACCTCCGCACCGGATTCCCCATCCTGCTCCTCCTCGTCTTCGTTTCGTCCTTTATCGCAAACTCTATCCTCACGGCCAAAAATGTCAACAAAAGCTCCACGGGCACCCGGACCGGCCCTGGCGGGAGACCGCTGCCTAAGCGTGCAAGGAGCTCAGCCGCGGTGGCAAAACCCGCGCACCAGTTCTCGCGGGCCACTAAGCTATTGTTCAAATGGCTGTCGGCAGGGATCTTGGTGACCATTGTCGCCGATGCGGCCATTAACATCACCCACGTGATGGTGGCCAGGGATGAGCACTGGTGGTGCGGTCAATCCGTCGTGGTGAGTGACGACTCCACACCCTCGGGAAGGCCCTGGGAGAGGCGCCGATGGTCTGGCTAATCTAATCTGCTCAAAAGATATACGTTGTGGGATCCTTCTTTGATTATGCGATCATCTTGGTCTCATTATTGGATACCAATCCCTCACCGACTTTTCCCCAGTTTGTTTCCTGGCTAGTGGCAATCCCGGTCGAACTAGCGATCCTAGGGGTTTCGTCTTCCCTATACACAGGCGCTCACCGCGAACCCGTCGTGGGCAATCCCGCCGGCGGACGTCTTCGTCACGGCATGACAGGATGGGAGTCCATGGAGGTCGTGTCCAATGCCGTCCGGCTCATGATCCTGCTGGTTGTGGCCCTGCTGTATATGTGCAGCGCCATCAAGGTCAAGACTCACGGGCGCAAGGCCGCTCGCAATCTCGCCAACGGTTCCAACGAAACCACGGGCTTGCTGGACTCGTCCCGGGCAGAGCACGGTGACCACTATGGTGCCACCAATGGCGCCCACGGCCACCAGCAGTCGTCCAAACCCGCCGACCCCTGGGTCCGACCCACCTCGGTTCCGTCGACCAGCTGGTGGGAGTATCTCAGCGGCTACTCGTTGTTTTTCCCATACCTCTGGCCCTCCAAATCCCGACGGCTGCAGATCGTCGTGGTAATTTGTTTCGTGCTGATCATCCTCCAGCGCGTGGTCAACGTGCTCGTCCCGTACCAGGTCGGGGTCATCACCAATATCCTATCCAAGAACGATGGTGACTTCCGCGTCCCCTGGTATGATATTTGCCTATATATCCTTTACCGGTGGTTGCAAGGCAACCAGGGCCTGATTGGATCGCTACGCTCGAGTCTCTGGATCCCGGTGAGCCAGTATTCTTACATGGAGCTGTCCACGGCCGCTTTCGAACACGTGCACGGTCTCAGTCTCGATTTCCACCTGGGCAAGAAGACGGGCGAAGTTCTGTCCGCCCTGAGCAAGGGAAGCTCCATCAACACCTTCCTCGAACAGGTCACGTTCCAGGTGGTTCCCATGTTGATTGACCTCTGCGTCGCCATTGTCTTTTTATTGATCGCTCTTGATGCCTACTATGCGCTGGTCGTTACCATTGTGACCTTCTGCTACCTCTATGTGACTGTGCGCATGGCTCAGTGGAGAGCCGAGATTCGACGCCAGATGGTTAATGCGTCGAGACAGGAAGATGCCGTAAAGTGAGTCTTCCCCCCCCCCGATCGTTCCCTTGCTACTGCTGTATAAATGCTTACTTAATTTTCTTCAGGAATGATTCCATGGTCTCGTACGAGACCGTCAAGTACTTCAATGCCGAAGATTACGAGTTTGGGCGATACCGGGGGGCGGTGTCGGACTTCCAGAAAGCAGAGTACCACGTGCTGTTCTCGCTGAACCTGATGAACACGTCTCAGAATACCGTCTTCATGATGGGCCTGCTCATTGCGTGTTTTATTGCCGCGTATCAGGTGTCCCTGGGCCAGCGGGACGTGGGCCAGTTCGTCTCCCTTCTGACGTACATGGCACAGCTGCAGGGACCCTTGAACTTCTTCGGTACCTTCTACCGCTCCATCCAGTCGGCCCTGATCAACTCCGAGCGATTGCTGGAGCTGTTCCGGGAGCAGCCGACGGTGGTTGACAGCCCATATGCTAAGCCTCTGCCGCTGTGCAAGGGCGACATCACCTTCGAGGACGTCGAGTTCGCGTACGATTCCCGAAAGCCCGCACTCAATAAACTGACCTTCCACTGTCAGCCCGGGACAACGACCGCGTTGGTGGGCGAGTCGGGCGGTGGAAAGTCCACGGTCTTCCGTTTACTGTTCCGGTTCTACAATGCGGAAGGGGGGTGTATCCGTGTCGACGGGCATGACGTGCAAGGTTTGACGATCGATTCCATCCGCAAACACATTGGTGTCGTGCCGCAGGATACCGTGCTGTTCAACGAGACCTTGATGTACAACCTCAAGTACGCAAACCAAAACGCATCGGACGAGGAGATCTACGAAGCTTGCCGGGCGGCCAGCATCCACGACAAGATCATGTCCTTCCCGGACGGGTATAACACCAAGGTCGGGGAACGCGGTCTGCGGCTGTCGGGTGGTGAGAAACAGCGGGTGGCCATCGCCCGCACGATCATCAAGAACCCGCGGATCATCCTGCTGGATGAAGCGACGGCCGCGCTGGACACCGAGACCGAGGAACACATCCAACGGGCGCTGTCCACGCTGTCTCGCGGTCGGACCATGCTGGTGATTGCGCACCGGCTGAGCACCATCACCACCGCGGACCAGATCCTCGTTCTGCACGAGGGGCGCGTGGTTGAAAGCGGGACCCATGACCAGCTGCTGGCGATGAAAGGACGCTACGCCAGCATGTGGCGGAAGCAGATCCGTGCCCAGAAAGCGGCTGCCGAGGCCCAAGTGCTGCAGGATCGCGCCCAGCGCCTGCGAAGTGCATCCGCCGCAGGCATGCAGGACGACAGCTCCAGCCAGTCCGACGAGGACCGGAATGGCAACGCCCATTCTGCCGCCGCGCGTCAGGCGCAAGGCCAGCCCGTAGGCCGGCCTGTCGATGGGGAGAGACACTGATCGAGGACGCGTGTCCGGGGTTGGCTCACGCCAATTTTGAGTGATCTCTTCCGTTATCTGCCCAGGTATATGGATTACATTTAGAATGATGGGGTGAAATCATCATTATAATCATTATTCTCGGGTTCCCTACTCCTTATCCCCATCTTTATCATTTCCATTTTTTTCTTTTCCTTTCTTTTCTTTTCTTTTCTTTCTTTGATTCATTTGACGGCGTTTCATCCGGGTTACGATTTGCATGCATGCCATTATCTCATGGGACGGGCGGTTGCAGGTTTGGTTGATAAAATATTTAGACCATCGCACAATAAATGATCTTATGAATTGCATCATCATATAGTTAGACTAGCAATGTAGGTAGCTCACTATTATCCAGTCATACAATCAGACTTGCTTGTCTCTACTTCGCTGTAGTCCATTACGTAGATTCATAGCAATTGAACAGAGGACGTGTATAAAACCATGAATCTCTAGCAAAATCTCAGCGAATTCCAGAATATGTCTAGACAATCAAACCGAGCTTGAGAATAGGGGAAACGAGGTAGCAGTGGACTCAGATCTGGATATAGATAGGTGGATGATGCAGTTAGTATTGAGCGGCTGCTCATTGGTTATGGAGCTTTGGCTGTGGAGCTATATTCTGCCTTGTTATTAAGGCAGGAAGAAATTACGTTTGTTGGTCTGGATCGCTGCAACACTACGTTTTCATCTTCTCTTCTCTCCATATCCACTACACTGCAACTTGATTCCACGAGCTTGACCTACAGAACTCCATTCCGCAGTACAACTGAAACAATCGATCTCTTTCTATACACAATACACCGCCAATCAATCCATTAAAGAAACAAAAAAGAGAAAGAAAATGCATCCCCCATCACCCCAACTCCTCCGCGCCCTCCGCCGCACCATCACAACAACCACCCCCCTCATCCGAGCCACACCCCCAATCCGAACCACCACCTCCGCCTTCGCCCCCCGAATCACCTCTACCATAATCCCTCACCGCCCCAACAGCACCCACTCCCAGACACCCGTCCGCATGATCCCGCGCGCGCACGGCTCCAAACCCGCCAACCACGACCGCGGACCCGAATCCACCGAAGACACGCAGACGGACTTCGCGGCGCTCGACGTGCTGGGTAGTATCCCTGTGCCGACGACGGCTGTGGACGCATGTTTGGACTCCGGGTTCCATTTGAATAGCGGGTTGAAGATTACCAAGGGGGATGGGGTTTTGCTGGTGGGTGGGGAGGTTTTTACTTGGAGGCCTTGGAGGGCGGTTGCCGGCGGTGCTGGTGGGAGTGGAAGTGGCAAGGAAGGGGAGAAGAGGGAGAAGGCGGGGATGGTCAATGGGAGGGGACAGTTTGAGTTGGATGAGAGCGTTTGGGGGGTTTTGGGGGTTGTGTGGCCGCGGCCTGGTGAGTTCTTTCTCCTCTTTCTCTTTCCTTCTTCATCCTTTTTCTTACTCCCCGTGACTTGACTTGTTTTTTGGGGCTCGTGCTGATTTTATAGATATATTGATCATCGGGATGGGCGCTCATGTCATGCCGCTATCGCCTGAGACGAAGAGACGGGTCAATTCTCTGGGGATCAGGGTGGATGTGCTGGATACGCGGAACGCTGCGGCGCAGTTTAATCTGTTGGCTACTGAGCGAGGTGTTTCTGAGGTGGCGGCTGCTATGATACCTATTGGGTGGAATGGGTGGGAGGCGAGGTAGTCTTTCCATATTGTGATAACACGAGAATGACGGATTTGGACTGATGTGGCTGTTGCTGTGTAATATTTTACAACCACTATGTACGATATGTATAATCTACTTTCTCATCAATACAGCCCAAATTTGTCGAACAGGACCAGGTGAAACGTGACGTACTGCCAAGCCCAGGGGCGGACCCAACAGGTTAGTCAGCCCAGGCACCTCCAATCTGAACTTGACGACGTTCGTCTCTGCTCCTTTCCTCCATCGAGACCGGGGGAGGCGATTCTAGACTATATACTGTATCTTTGATGTCTATTCTCCCTCTCTTCGAGAGAATTTCAGAATAATGGCGCGAGAAGAGCCCCTCCTCGCGCGCCCCTCATCCGAACGGTCGTCGATCAGGACCGCCGAAGAGGAAGATGCCTTACTCACAGGCGAACACCTCCCCAACCGACATCAACCACGCCGCGGCTGGCCCTTCTGGAAAGACGTCGGCCTCTTCACCTGGTCGCTACTCGCCACCATCGCCGTCATCGTCCTAGCCGTCGTCTCCCAGCACCAGGCCAGCCGCGGCAGCGGCTCCAAAGCACCATGGGGCCCCGGCGGCAAGCCCACCGGCAAACGCAACCTGATCTTCATGGTCTCCGACGGAATGGGCCCCACCAGCCTGACCATGACGCGGAACTTCCGCCAATTCACAGAGGGTCTCCCAGTCGGTAACACCCTCGTGCTGGACGACCACATCATTGGCACCTCGCGCACGCGCTCTAGCTCCAGCCTCGTGACGGACTCCGCGGCTGGCGCGACGGCCTTCTCCTGCGGAGCCAAGAGCTACAATGGCGCTATCTCCGTGCTTCCCGATCATTCGCCGTGCGGGACCGTCCTCGAGGCGGCGTCTCTGGCGGGGTACAAGACGGGTCTGGTCGTGACGACCCGGATCACGGACGCGACGCCCGCGTGCTTCGCTTCGCATGTGAACACGCGCAAGTCGGAGGATCGTATCGCGGAGCAGGAGATCGGCGAGCATCCGCTTGGCCGTGTGGTCGACCTCATCATCGGCGGCGGACGGTGCCACTTCCTGCCGAACTCGACGGAGGGGAGCTGTCGCGGCGACGACCGGGACCTGGTGGCGGAGGCCAAGAAGGGCGGATTCAACTACTTCGACGACCGCAAGGGCTTCGATGCCCTCGAGGGCGGCGCCGAAGCCAAACTGCCGCTGCTGGGTCTGCTCGCGCAGGGCGACATCCCGTTCGAGATCGACCGCCGCGGCCAGAACGACGTGTATCCGTCGCTGGAGGAGACGGCGCGCACGGCGCTCAAGACCCTCAGCCAGGCGACGAAGGACAGCGAGCAGGGGTTCTTCATTCTGATCGAGGGCTCGCGCATCGACCACGCGGGTCACGGCAATGATCCCGCGGCGCAAGTGCATGAAGTCATGGCGTATGATCGGACGTTCGCGGCCGTACTGGACTTCATCGAGAAGGAGTCCACCCCGACGGTGCTCGTCAGCACGTCAGACCACGAAACGGGCGGTCTAGCTGCTGCGCGCCAGCTGCACGACTCGTACCCGGAGTATCTGTGGTTGCCGGGTGTGCTTGCCAACGCGAGCCACTCGTCGGAGTATGCTGGGAATAAACTCAAGAAGTATCTGGGAAGCAACAAGGGCGACGCCCGCCAGTACGCGCGGGACATTTTAGAAAAGGACCTCGGAGTGATGGACGCCACGGATGCAGAGGTGGACGTCCTCGTGGACCCTGATCTGCCTTATGAGCATGACTACGTGTTTGCGGATATCATCAGCCGACGGGCTCAAATTGGGTGGGCTACGCATGGACATTCTGGTATTACCCTTCCTTTCCCTTCCTTTCCCTTCCTTCTCCTTCTTTGCTTCTATATAAACTCAACCATATACTAACGAAAATAAAAACCAAAGGCGTCGACGTAAACATCTACGCCTCCTCCACAAAAGACGCCTGGCCCCTCGTCGGCAACAACGAAAACACCGACGTCGGCTCCTTCCTAGCCAGCTACCTCGACCTCAGCCTCGACGACGTAACCAACAAGCTGCGCGCCAAGGCGGCCGATCTCAGCGCGAGCTGGATGGGCAAGCTGGACGATAATATGCGCACGGAGGGGCTGGATCGGTATCATGGGGATTTCAAGAGGTCGTTTGGGGTGGATTTCCTGAAGAGGTCTTTGGATGGGGGGGAGTGTGGGTGTGGGGGGCATTGATTGATTGATGTGGTGTTATGATTTGGTTTGATTCGGTATTTGGTTATATTAGTTTTTTTTTTTTTTTTTTTTCCTTTCTATACATACATTCGGGGCGTGGCGTGTAATTGTATAAAGGACCACGTATTACCAGCTTCTAGATAGCTGCTTGTGCTCCGCAGGTGGTCAAATGTTGATCAGGGTTAAGGCTAATGTTGAGATCAAGTCAAAGTTTAAGATGTTGACGAGAGGCCCTGGGGAGAAACAAAAGAATCACCACCCCCCCATCAGAATCATCAAATGGGAAATGGTCCCTGATATCGGTGACTTCCTCAGGAGTCTCAGCGGCTTCGAGCATCCTAGCCTTTATTCGCCGCGCTTGATCCTTCGCAGCTTGGTGCTCCTCGTTTAGGACCCATCCTTGGATTTTCGTATTCGCATTGTGAATTGGAGAACCTACACTACGTGTATGGGTGTCACTGTACGGGGTAGAAGGACGCGATCGACCGGCAGCTAAAGTAAACCAACAGGAATATCTTGGCGTCTACTTTGGGCCTTTTGCATATAAGCGTGAGTATCATCAGCTACATGTGATATTCTTACTACTCTGAAGTACACCTTGACATTCAACAAATCCAAGTCTGTAACCCAACCACTCTGAAACAGCCTTAAAAAAACAATATAATACATTCTAAGCCCAACCCATCTATCCCCTCTAACTCCCTCCACTCTCTGTATTGTTCCCTCCCTCCCTTCTACTCCATTTCCCTCGAAAGGAAAAAAAGAAAAAAAAATCACCCACAAAAAGGACACCCCCTTCCACCAACCCCAACACTAACAACATTAACGCCCATCCGGGGCTCACAATCCGGCGGATCAAAAGGGAGGTCAGCGGCATCGCATTGAGCGGGATCGTTGATGCGGTTGAGCTCGTGTAGGATGCGGCGGCAGAAGACGTAGAGGTGGAAGGAGGTGTGGCTGCAGGTGGGGTGGTGGGTTGCTGTGTATTGGCACATCTCTGTTTTTCTTTCCTTCTTTCGGAAGAGTCTGGTTGGGGTGGTATATCCTTGGTAGTGACTGCTTGGGTTGGAGGACCTGCGTGTGGTAGAGGGTACCTACGTAGGTAGGGGTAGTCAGATGGGATCAAGATCAATTGAGGGCAGTCGCAATTGAAGTTGAAGCAATGCGAGCTACTCTACATATACTCTTAGATGAATAGATATGCTCCCCAGGAACAGAATCTAAACCTATACCAGGAACAAACCACATGTAAACGCATCCAGAACTCAAAGCAAAAACTGCAGAGTCCAAGTCAATAAACACATACACCCACAAAGGAAGTACGCAATCGGAATATCCCAGAAGACCAGAGAAGGGGAGTAGAAAAGTCTAGAGTACAGTAGAAATAAACAGCGATAAAGACACTTCAAACAACTTATAGACACTTACTGAATCCGTTACTTCACTAGTCACTTGTGTCATCACCGTTTATGCCAAGTTGGGAACTATATACTGCTGTAATAGATTCCTTGATTCAGTTTACCGGAAAGGCTACACTGAAGAGCACCCACGAGCTAGAAGTCTAAGGCTAGAAGCCTAAAAATTTAAGAATCTATTTTGGAATACAAAGTCTGCACATGTACGTATGCAGGGACAGACATGTCCCCACCTGCATGGAAGGCCAGCCAAAACATGGTTGTTCTAGGGCTGTTCCATGCAGGCAGGCAGGGAGCATACATTCTGCAAATGCACTCTTGCGTTTGACAAGTGTAAACACTAGATAAATATTATATAGTATAGAAAATGTATACTCCGCCCATGTGAAGCACAAACGAGATGCGAACGCATACTGATATTGACAGATGGATGGACGGACGGATTTATCCGCAATTGATAAACGCCTCAACAAAGGAATCATCCGGTCCCAGTTTATCTTGATCTTGATCTTGATGGAAATGGTAAGTAAGGTAAAGAAATGTATTGTATGTATTATGGTGAGGTCGATCGATCGATCAGTGGAGATTGATTGTCGTACCCACTTGATCATCATGTCTACTTACTTCTATCCGCGGATCTACTGTAGATGTAAGCACTACTGTCAGTGTGGCTTGCCTACTAGATCACCGATGCTCAATTTTCTCATGAGGGATACTCATTCAGGGTATTAACTAACATCCACTAGCATACATAATCACAACGTCCATCCACTATCTGCCATCCAAAAGCAAACATATTAAGTAGGTAATCCGTCTGTCCGCCACGGCCAATCCTGCGCCGAATCATATAATCACATCAAAAGAACATCCAATCAAAGTGTTGATGAGTTAGAATGGTTGGTATAAAACGAAAGGAAAAAAAAATGTAAAGCAAAAAAAAGTGGTCTCTCCCGGGAGATGGCCATGAGAAGGGAAGTTGTTGAAATCATACAGGGCCGATTGCCGGGGTAAAACAAAAGAAGAAAAAAAATATCTACGAAGAGTTGAAAGATGTGGCAAGCTCTTCACAGAGTGATCATCACGACAACGGCGACCAGCACGGCGAAGAAGGATCCGCGCAGGACACGCTCGTTCTGCGAGGCTGCTCCGCTGGAGCCGTTGGTGCCACTGCCGCTGTCGCTGCTGCTGTCGCTGCCGTCTTGGCTGAATCCGGAGCCTGATCCGCTGGAGGAATCCTCGCCGTCGGAGCTACCGCCGCTGCTATCGCCGCCGCTACCGCCGCCGCTGTTGCTTCCCGGTTCGTTGCCCGAGCCACCGTGATTCTCGGGGACGGTGTTGGTCGGAGACCCGGAGGCGGGGTTGGACCCGGAGGGCGAGGCGGAGGACTTGGCGCCTGCGTCCATGTCGAGACCGGTGGCGCCGAGCGAGGCGAGCACGGTGTTGTTGTTGGTCATGCGGATGGAGCTCTCGATGCCCTTGTCGTCGGTGAAGATGTACGCCTTGTCGCCCTGCTTGTCGGCGTCCTTGGGCGGGTCGTAGCACTCGACGGTGATGGGCCCGAAGGCGGCCGAGTACTTGCCGTGCTTCTTGATGTCCTCGTGGTCCCAGTCGATCTCACCGCCGGCCCACTCCTTGGTGCCTTCGGCGTTGCTGGCCTGGCCGGCGGGCCAGAGCGAGAGCTGCATGCGGGAGGGCGTCTGCGGGTAGTCGTAGCGCTTGGTCTTATCGTTCCAGGTTTCGTCGCGCTTCAGGGTGCGGACCTCCTTGCCGTCGACGGACCAGGTGATGGCCTCGGGCTTCCAGTCGATCTCGTATTCGTGCCAATCGGCGTAGGTATTGTCGACAGGAGATTTGCCTCCGTTTTCGTCTAAAAAAAAACAAGGCGTGAGTGATTGCCATGATGGTTGGGTGCGTATACTTACAGTCCAGAATTCCCTGGAAGTAGTAGTTGGTTTGGACGTTCTGCAGATCGGAGCCGACAAACTCCAGGTCAATCTCATCCTTGGAGTCGGACAAGAAGATAAAGCCCGTGACGACACCAGCGCCACGGCTGCTCTTGATCTTGGCGGAGATCTTTCCGTACCAGACGTAGTGGTTGTTGGCGAAGAGGGTGCCGACGCTGTTCTTGGGCATGTTGATGTACAGGTTGCCGTCCTTCACCTCGGGAAAGCCGCTGTAGGTCCAATCGGTCTTGGAGGCATCGCCGAGGTACTTAGTATTGAGGCCGGCATTGTCGAGGTTGTCCCACTTGTAGGTGGTGCTCTTGCAGACGGGTTCGGGGGCGCAAGAGTCAATGGAGAAGGAAGCCAGAGGGTCACAGCCGCCGAGACAGAAGCCACCAGTTCCACACTCGCCGTATTCTGGGGAATTGGTTAATGCTAAACGGGAGGAGATGAATACACAGAAGACTCACGAGAGCAGCAAGGGAATTTCTCAGGGCATTGCTTGTCGGAATTACACTTGGGGGCGTCGCCGGCCCAGACCGAGGTAGCCAATGCGGCCAGCAACAGAGACGAAGTGATGCGGACCATGATGACTGGATAGGGATAAAGTTGTCTGAAAGAACCAGTCCGACTGAGGGGAGGGAGAAGAAAGAGATGTTAGTCGGGGGGGGGATCCTCAATCGACAAGGGGATTGTCCGGGGTGGTGGGTTGATAAATGATTTTTTTAATTTTTTTTTTTTTTCTTTATTGATTTTTTCCTCTTTTTCTTTTCTTTCAACCGCGGTACCAAACCGAGCGAACTAGATACAATGCAAAAGAGTGGACGTACCAGACTTGTAGGACCGTGGGAAAAGGAGAGAATCCTGACACCAATCAACGTGAAGGAAACGTGCCCGACAACCAGGATTCGAAACTGGGAAGAATGCAAGAAATACTACGAAGTGGCTCAAGAATGAGAGAGAGGGGGGGAAGAGAGAAGCGAGGGATGGAAGAAGTAAGTACTCAGTAGAGGGAGAAGTAGAGGGAGAAGTGGATCTCAGGGAAATGAAAGAAATGAACGAAATCAAAGAGGGGAAAAGCAGATCGAAAGGAACGATTGATATTGGTCTGTCTCTCCTTTATACATTTCTGATGAAGATTGATTAAAATGAAATGAAGGAACCATCGATGCTCCCAGATCTGTATTGGTACGGAGTAGTATAGTAGTAGGTAGTGGTATTATGGTATTGTGTATACCACGAGATATCAGGCATACAGGTATTGTTATTGGGCAATGCCTGCCGATTGGCCTGAGGACTCAGGATATCCTCCAGGCCTCAGGCCAAGGTTCCTGACTCTGGTTACACTCTAGGTTAGGTTAGCCCGTTAGTACTAGTAGTACCTAGTAGTCGTGGTACTCTCCCTCTCTAGGAAGACCAATACGATAGTACGAGAGTACGAGAGTACAAGAGTAATACGATACGTAAAAAAATGTCTCACCGGATCCACTTCCCCATCTTAACGGAAAAACATCCGATCATATTATAGACAATATTATGGATAATATCGTCCATAATATGACTCCTCCCTTTCATTTCCCTATAATCCCACTGTTCATTGCATGAACTACCACCCCTCGTGCATGGGCTAAGAAGCTAATTACTCCTTTGGTTTCTCTCCCTTCCGACCAGTTTACCCCGGGAAAAACATCATACGCATACCTCGGTGCCTAGTCACAGAGTCAGTCATTTCTCCTTACCGGAGGACAGGGGGTTTCAGGGTCGATGCCCTCATCTCCGGGTGAGAGACACTCCATGTCATCTGTCATCTTATCCCAACCGTTGGTTGCATGGTCTCAGCTGATCCCCCACAACGGTTGGATCAATACCCTTTGATAGGGTCTCACGTGGATCATCATCCGCAAGGGATGGGCCTTTATATGCAGCTTTATATGCATGAGATGATGCCTCTCCTGTACCCCCTCGATCATTGTTTCTGGACTGGTGACGTATTTGGATTACAACGGCTTCATACACTCCGTCCTCTGTAGTACTGGATAGGTACAATAGTATGATAGGAGATGGATACTAGGCGTACTTCATTTTACACGGATGGACTAGTCCGTCGCTACGAGAACGACCCTGCCCTGCCCTGCCCTGCATCCATCGAGCGATAGTTTAGGTAGTAGTGCCTACCTATCAACCCAGTGGCCCACCTCCGGCCCTTCTGCAGCATGCGGACTATCTTAATCTCGTCGCAGGCCAATGCCACTCTACCTGAATACAATCTCGCGCCCAACCGTTGTGCATTAGTGACGCTCCTGCCCTATCTGACAAAAGCCCCTGCATCATGCCGTGTCATCCTCCCCGGCGTCGTCGGTGCAATTCTCGTCCTTCGGTCCCGCACGTCGGAGAAGATGTTTCTCCCCCTGGAACCGAATCCATCCTGCGACATGAACATAGACATTGATCCACCGATTTCATAGGGAAGGAAAGAAGGGACGCGAATGAATATCAAGAGCACGACAAGACAATGAAATCAAGAAATAAAGAAGCAGGAGAAAATTAACGAAGCCCCCCTCGTGTCCACCGTCAACGTTCGAATCCCATCAACCCACGTTGCGCCCTGCTCCCGCCCCTAGTTCTACCCCGCCAAGTGACCCGGCTCGCATAGGGCTTCTTATTTTCATTTCAACCCCTGTCGTCTTTAATTCTCTCCTGTCGCTTTCGCCTTCCTTTTCCTATTTCTCTTATCTTTCTTTCTTTCTTTCTTTTTTTCTCTTGTCTTTTTTATTTTTCTTCTTTTTATTTTTCTATTTTATTTTTACTTTGCTTTTCATTGGTTATCAACCAAAGCGCGACAGATCATGTCGTGCCAGTCAGTCCAGTCAAGTCAACCGCTTCGACGGAGTAAATGATGCCGAATTTGGTCTGTCTCCGCTGCGCAACCCAGCAGATCACCGCAAGGGTCGCTTCATTAGGTTCTTGGCCGCGTGCGAGCGTGTGGTCTCCTTGACCAACACTAGCTCCTTCTCGCATGGGTCCGACGAAAAGGTCACTGACACCCCGTGGTAGGGAGTCCGCGCCATCTTCCAGCGGCTGAACATGTCCAGCACCTTGCGCGCAACGATGGTGTTGGTGAACACGGCGGTGGCTGTCACGGGTGCCAGGTCAGCAATCTATCATGTGGCCTAATATCGGGCTGCCAAAAGGCAGGGCGGACTCACCATTCCCAGAGTTGAACACCCAGAGAAAGTCAATGTTACCGGGCCCCGCCACGGCGCGGATGTCCTGCTTCCACTTCTCCGGGGACATGTTGTCCGCAAAGAGTCGCTTGCGCGCAAAGGACAGGCGGCGGCGCTCTCGAACCGGCTGGTTCATGCGACGGTGATCTTCGTTCCAATCGATGATCTCGGCCAATTCGACATGGTAGCCGCATCCAAAGCGCCCAAACCCGAGCATCTGCTCCATTTCCTGGTTTGACTTCAAAAACGCAAGCGCCTGCGACGCATGCTGGAAGGTCACGCGGGTCCTTCCGTTGGTCTCGAGGCGGATCTCCTGCAAAGGGCCCTCGTGAATCCGGGTCGTGATGAACTGGATGATATCCTTGGAGATACGTCCGTAGACCCGAATCACGCCGGCCTTGGCTTCTGGGATTTCTGGAAGCACGTTGGATGGAGGTGCAAGGGCCGCAAAGGCTTGCGCCTGGGTATCGCCCTCGTCGTCACTGTTGTTATGGCTCTGTTTGGACACCATCGACATGGGCGACATGTACTGCGCAGTCTCCCGGCGAGGGGCCGCGGCGCCCGAGAGGGAGCCGGCCACTTGAGCCCAGCTTCCAGTCTGGGGGAGCTGTCCGTTGTGGATGACGCCCTCCTGCGATGGCACGCGCAGGTCGTCGGTATTTCCTTTGTTTTCTCTCTCGACCTCACTCATGAGGGCGGCAACAGCTTGCTTCTGGAGCGAATTGTGGACGATAGCCCGGTCTCCAATGACGCCGGGGCTATTTCCAGACTGCCGTGGCAGGTCAGGTCCATGTCTCACGCCCAAGGGTTGGAGAGATATGTTCACCGGATGATCCAGGTTAAACTCAGTAGCAGGTATGTTTTCCACGGCTTCGGAGAACACGGTGACAACCATGATGCCCAGCTTTCCAATCTCGTTTGCAGCTTTATGCTGTCCATGCTTGCGTAGCTACGGATGTCAGTGCGACCTGTTTCCCCTGATGCCGAACCACCAGATCCTTACATGGTTTGTAACGTGGTCAAGGTTAGCCAAGGCCTCAGCCATGGCCGCATCGATGGAATTGGCCACCATGGTGAGAACCGTGGATCTCACAGATATCAATAGCAATAGCAATACTTGTGGGTCGGCGGTGGCTGTACCTCGAGGTACCTAGTGCTCACTGTGTTTCCGTGGGAAATAGATCGAAGCCTGTATGCAGAGGCTTGGTTGTGGTAGCCAGTGTCACATTCAAGCAGCACTAAAAGATGGTTCAAGACTCACCTTTCAAAGCCAAAACAGGCTCCGTCGACTGGAATATCCCAGAAGGAAGAAGCACGCTGATGTGACAGCAGCGGAATGTCAAAACACTGAAGGATACAGGAAGTACAGGATTAGAAACACGACAGAGATGACAAGTAGATGCAACAGAGCGACAGTATAGACAGAAGCTAGCAAAAAAGACAAGAACACTCCACGCAAGACCTGGGCTCTGAAGATCTTTCTCGAAGTGAGCAGAACAGCCGGTTGAGGTGAAGCTTTCCAGAAAGTGATAAACAGATGGAAACAGATGACCAGAGCGATAAGAAGAAGAAAAGATTCAGAAATGATATGAAATGAAGGCAGAGAATAGAAAGAAGGAGAAGAGCGAGACTGTGTGAGAGTGAGTGGGTGAGAGGAAGACAGAGAGTATGGGAGAAGCAAGCGGAACAGATATGGTCGTCCCTCTTCATTCATCATGCGACAATCGAGTGAATGCACACTGCATATTGCCCCTCGTCTTTTCTACTGTTGTCTTTCACTCGATTCATTCACAATCGATTGTCTGCCAGCCAGCATTATCCTCCTGTGGGGCCTCAATCCATATAGTCTGGTGGGCATACACCTTAAGTAGAGGACACTCCATGACTACTCTAGGAAAATAAGACCATAAATTGAATACATAGTAGCTATGCTTCTGCAGAACTCAACATGGTCTGGGTTACAGAATTGCTTTACTCTTCTCTCGTGCATACCCCATCGATCAATATACAAGCACATACTATCAACTAACAAACCCAGGCGAACATGACCTCCCAGCGGACCACTCGACCGTAAACCATCCCATACACGCAGGTAGCTTCCTAGCTTACGCAACCCAACAAAACACAGACAGAGAAGGCAAAACTTCAAAGTTCCCCATATCAAATCTTACCCGGGAGTCAATCCGACAGCGGCGGAAAGTTCCTCACAAAGCTGCGCAACCAAAATTAGCAAATTATTCTTCTTTTCCATATCAATCACGTTGACAACAGAGACAGGCATAACATACTGAGCCGGGCACTCATAACCCCCCGGATTCTTATCCAAATACAGCTGATGATACTCCTCCGCATCCCACCACTGCGCAGCAGGGATAATCACCGTCGAAATCGGCTGCTTATACCACTGCTTCGACACCTTCTCCGTCACGTCGCGCGCAATCTTCTCCTGCTCCTCGCCGTGCGTGAAGATCGCGCTGCGGTACTGCGTGCCGACATCGGGGCCCTGCCGGTTAGCGGTTGTGGGGTCGTGCATGCGGTAGAAGAATTCCAGCAGAGAGCGGTACGTGACGGTCGAGGGGTCGAAGGTGAGCTCGACGGCCTCGGCGTCTTTCGTTCCATTTATCAGCATTATCGATAAAACGAAGAATGGGTTGGCTTTCTAGCCTGTGAAAGATCAAACTTACGCCCCGTGTCTCCACTACACACAGCCCGATAAGAAGGCGACGCCGTCGAGCCACCGCAGTAGCCCACTTTGGCGTCCAACACGCCCTTCCCGTTGCCGAAGTTCTTGCGGAACAGGTGCTCCACGCCCCAGAAGCAGCCGGCGGCGAGGGTGGCTTTTTCGGTAGAGTGCGACATGGTACGCGAGGCTGCTGATCCCGGCGCAAGCGAGAGAAACGGCGTGTTAGTGGAGAATGGCCGGGTGAGTCGGGAGAAGAGAGAGAAGCGGATTGTTGATGCGGTGAAATTCATCAAGTTACGTGCGTACGTACTTGGAAGAAATTGAATTGGCTTTCTCCGCTTTCGCGGACGGTTTCCGGTGAGGTGGGAGGGAGGGGCGGGCGTGTAAGGGCCGCGTTTGCTGCGATTCTGGTGATTACTATCCCGAAAACTTGGAGAGGGGTGGTGTGCCGGGTAGAGATTATGTGTCTCTAGATGAGCCAAGGTATATCGAGTTTGACCAACTCCTCGAACGGAGCTTCGAGTTAAAAGCTATTGTCTGGGGGTTTGGTTCTAGAGGGAATTAAGTGGGTCGGTTGGAGATGGGCGCAGTGGCGTCATTCGACCATGACATAACTAGTAGCTAATGATATGCCTACCGTGATAATTGCTGAGGTAATCAAGAGATATCCAGCATGGAGTGTGTATCTATCATTGAAAATGTCGGGATGCAAGCTACTTTCTATGCAAGAGACAGATGCGGATGCAGCTGTCGGGATAATAGTAAAACTGCAATGAGGTCTCGTATTGTACAGGAACGCGCCCCGAGAATAAAAACTATGTCCATAACAAAGCACATGAACAATCAACACAAGAAGGAAGATAGTACAGCAACATGTTTCCAAGTCATCTTGCAAAGGTCAGAAACCGGCACCCAGAATGGGATTTATAGAAAACACGGCGTTTGAATGAACCCGAATCCAAACCCGCCCTGTCTTGTTCGCTCAAAGAACTAGACCCGAGAAAAAAAAAAGAAAAGCAAATGGTATCTGTCTCCCTGAACACCGTCCAAATCACCCATGTCGTAACCGCAGTGAAATAAAAAAAAAAAGGGATGGAAATAGAAAAAGGTTCATAAAGTGTGTCAAACGATCACCCAGCTAAAAGTCCTCTGG
Organism: Aspergillus candidus; assembly: GCF_002847045.1. Taxonomy (NCBI): domain Eukaryota; kingdom Fungi; phylum Ascomycota; class Eurotiomycetes; order Eurotiales; family Aspergillaceae; genus Aspergillus; species Aspergillus candidus. Next base: position 110,217 of record NW_020194070.1, on the reverse strand, counting down.
AGACCGCGCGACATGGGGGGTCGCCATGGCACTGAGCCGGATGGCGTCCCTGCTTGTGAGGCTAATATCGCGAGAACGGAGTTCTCCACCAAATGTGGTCCGTCGCTGACCCGTGTTCTTCATGATAGGCAACGCGCGAGGGCTCAAGACTCGCGGCTTGGCCTCGGCTTCCTTTTCGGACTTGGCCAAGCGTCGCGCTTGGGACGTGAACATCAGGTTCTCGGGCGGAGAACTGCCGTAGGTGGCAGACCCAGGGCTCCGTCGACGTTGAACACGGAGCGCATTCATAGACGGCCCAGGGCCGAAATTACCACTGGAAATCCGTCTCATGGCGGAGCTGATTCTCTGAGCATCATCTTTGTTGGCCGTCCAGGTCTCTTTGGCCTCCGATACTGGACTGTTAGAGTAGCTTCCGCTGGAGGTCCGCACCGGCATCTTGGAGGGACGTTCGGCGTAGACGCGGTTCAAGAAACTGCTGTTCTCGATGTCACGAAGAGGGGAGCCATCGCCGTCGTTGAGAGGCAGGCTAGCGGAAGGAGGTGGCCCCAGCGGGGAGCTGCCGTTCTTCTTGGACAAGAACCCGGCCTTGAATCTGTTGTTCTTCTGGACATTCAAGGAGGACTCGGGGCCCGCAGGAACGGGGGAGTACCGACCGGAAGGACTGAAGCTACGGGTGGGCACGGGGATGCCCCGTGGAATAGGCGAAGCCCTTGGTAGCGTGGGCTCGGGGCTATCCTCGCGACTAACTTCCTGGATGGCCTTCGGTACGGCCTTTTGCGGCGTCCTCTGGAACTCAGTGAGAGTGCCATCCTGCTCGTCATCCTTCCAGCGGACACTTCTTTTGTTGATCCGGACCTGGGACTTCTTCGGCGAGATTGCGACACTCTTTCTGCCGGTCGTCGGTCTGCGGCGCCGAGGAGACTTGGGAGGTGATCCGGGCTCGGCAGGAGTAAAATTGATGGGTGCGCTCAGGGTTTTTCCGGCAGGTAAGCTAACCAAGCTGGTCCTCTTCTTCGGTTTGATTGGACTGGACTTGATAGGACTCATGGGTGGCATGGCGGGCAAGCTGCCATCCGGCTTCACCACCTGAGAGGCCACGGTGGAGCATGACTCGAGCATCTTGGTGAGAATCTTCTTGCCCGCTTGAATCGCCTCCTCTTCGCTCAACTCCATGATGTTCTCCACCGCTGTTACGGTCTCAAATTGGGCTTGAAGCAGCAGCTGGACGGTGGCCGCTTCACCCGCCTTGTCCTGCTCGGCAACTGCGGACAGAGCCTCACGGTCGGCGTTGGATCGCAGGAGCTCTGCCTCGCGATTGAAATTGGCATAGTCGCTGTTATCGCTGATGTCAAATTCTTGCAGCTGGCGAATGGCATGCTCCACTGCGGAATTCAGCCCTCGGTCCCAGTTGCTCTTCGCCAATCGTTGGTGGTAGTGTTGCCGGCTCCCTTCTAACTCCAGGAGGATCCCTTGCGCCGTCCTGCGGATTGCTTGGAGATTCGCCAGAGGCACTTCATTCTCTGACCCCTCGCACACGGTATCGAAGGCGGCAATCCACGAAGACAGCATGCCGATCCGGCGGCTGATCTGTCTCAATTTGATCATGTGGTTGGCCTTCTCCTGCCTCTCGGGCAATGAGTGTTCGTAAGCGTTGCGAATTCGCGAGACTCCCTCGCGCATCACGGCATCTTTTTTCTCGGTTTGTTTTTTGAATTTGGCAAAGGCCGCCTTTTCGGCATCCTTTTGCTGCGCCTTCAGCTCGTTGATCAACTTCATCTGCTCATCGATCTTCACCAAGAAGTCCTTCACGTGACGGTTGACGTTGAACACATTTCTCGTCACCTTGGTCTGGATATTCTTGGCTCGGTTGGCGTAGCGGAGCGTGTTTTGGGTTTCGTCGAAATGCTGGCTTGAGGGACTGACACAGACAATCATCACTGTCCTGCAGTTGCCGCCTAGGGAGAATTTGAGAAGGCGGGTAAGTTTGGAGTTTCGGTAGGGGACATGGTTGTGCTTTCGGGGGTCGCAGAGGGCATTGATGCAGCTGCCGAGCGCCAGGAGAGATTTGTTGATGTTTGCGCCTTCGAACAGACGCTCGCCTCGATTCTTTGTAGCGCTAGCCCGCTCACTTCCTGCCAGGTCGATGATACTGAAAGTGGCCATTGTGTGTGGTTCGTTAACGTCGGCATTGCGGTCTTTCTGGGCGATGTTGATCTGTAGGACGGCATGGGATCGGGATGAGGTGGCATTCGCTTCCGTCGGAGACATGGTTCGGCATTCATTGCCTCGCATGATCATGTCCATCACCTGTTGCACGTTCTGTGGGTGGTGGCTCGACAGTCCTGCTACCGAAACCGACTTATTGGTGTCCTCCCGCAGCATCAAACCGCCCTTGCTCCCTCCGGGAACCAGAAGATCACGAATGGTTTCGTTGTAAATTTCCAGATACGAGAGCGTCACTTCAGTTGCCTTCTCTCCCGACCTCTCGTCGATCCGCTCGAATAATTCTTGCATGGTGAGGAAGATGACACCCGGTTGCTGGGCTGTTCCGGTGATCGTGTGCGTCTTTCCGCAGCCGGTTGCGCCGTATGCAAAAACCGTGGCATTGTACCCATCCAGAACGCTGTCCAGGAGGTTTCGGCTGGTCGATTCGTACACCTCACCTTGCGAGGCACTTTGGTCGAAGATGCGGTCGAAGGCGAACGTCTGATCCTTCACCCGTTTACCGTTGGGAATGACGCTTCTGGAGAATTTCTGTACGGGGTTGTCTTCCGGGGGGTCGAAGACCCTGTTCCGACACCAGTTAACGCTGGGCTTCAAGTAAAAGAACAGAAGATAGAATGGAACAAAAAGAAAAGAAAACAACACAAACAAAAGGAGACAACGTAGAAGTAGAAAAGAAAGACCAAGACAGAAATAGCCGATAAGGACTTGCACTCACAAGCATCTATCGTCAATCACTTTGACGATGGACCGGATCCCCTTCTGATTGAGCTTAGGGGTCGGAGCTCCCGCCAACGAGCCCTCTCCCAGAAACAGCGGACCATCCTCACATTTCGAAAGCTGCGCCGCCTCTCGAATAGTAAACGGCCTGACTCGGACGGCCACAGTGATGGAGGCAGCATCCGAAGTAGACGCCATCGTGTCTGTTTGTTAGTGTCGACCAAGGCGTCACGTCCCTCCCGATCGAGGAGGATAAATATGACGGGAAGGAGGATGGGCCGGAAAGGGCTGATTGATCGGTAGAGTGTCCAGCGACGGCCTACTCCGTCGACGTAGGCAAAGAAACGGGTAGCGAAAGAGTGCGTATCGAAGAACAGGTAGTCGAGTCGGGTCGCGGGGTCATATGAGTGCGTGAGGAATGTTGACTCCGGAGCTATATAGTCGTAGCCCCCGGGAATTCCCCTTTTCGTTGTTATTGTTGTCGGTGATCGTTGTTTTGTCGGTGAGGTCGGTGGTGGAGTGAGGTTAGTTGCATTCTTAGCTCGTCGTCCGTTTCATTCGGGTGGAGAGTTGTTGACTTGTTGACACAGGGGTTGTGTTTTCCGCTGACGGTTGCTCCGAGCAACAGCCGGAGTGCGTGTTCCCTAAGTGGATTTGGTCGTGGGTTTAGTGGATTGCCCCATAAGGCTGGGAACATGTGTTAGCCAAGGCTTATTGTCACGCACTATTTTCCGTTTATGCGGGGGGCGTTGATCTCAATACTTGTGTCGCTGTGGCTTCGCGGTTGAAGGGATGAACCATATCTGAAACCACATTATATGGTACCAATGTTCTCATTTCATTCGATACCAAAAGACATGCTTTAGCTAAGTTTAGCTTGGATTTAAATAGAATTCAAACACATCAAGGAGGTGGGGCACCATTGGAATGCTTCATGTGTTCTGCACTTGGTCGATCAACCAGATAAACATCGTCTTAGGTATTCCTTTTCCAAACTATGGGATATAAGCATCGACTACTCCATACTAGGATCCATGGTTTCTGTACCGTACTAGACAGCTTGGACTTGTGAAAGGTGGGTAAAAAGCCAGCCTGTCATGTCCTACTCGCTCTCTTCTGTTCCTTTTCTTGTTAGATTCCCTCCTATAGCACCCCAGGGGAATCCGTGGGTTGTATCTTTAGCTCAGGCGCTCGGGAAAAATGCAGAATCAAAGATCCTTCACGACGGAGGTGTTTGGATAGAGCTCAAGAGCTTCAGACCGAGCCCCTCCATGACTACCAAGGGTCCTTGATCGTCGTGAGACTCCAAACGTCTGACAAATTCGTATGCTTCTAGAAATCCACTAGATGCAGACACTCTCTGGGGAAAGAGGGGTATGTCACCCCATTGTACATCTGATCCTTGTACAGAAGAAACAGTAGACGTTACCCCGCGGGAAGTTATATCCCCACTACCACCAAATGGGACACATATATCTGTTCAAGTGCACTTGATCACTTGATCGCCGTGATACAATCATTCGGTCATTCCAATCAAGATGTAGAGAAGGTGGAGTAGAACGGAGTATGGAGAGACTGTGTGGAATGCCAGAGTATCCAACCCTCTACGGGGGAGAGTATCAACTATAATAACTTGAGGTTGTATCATCCTTGTGTTTGAGCGGCCGGTCAATCCATACCCATTCAGGCCTCACACTGATTTCTTTTCTTTACCTGGTCTCATCTATTCGTCTGCCATTCCTGGACCGAGAACCGACGACCTGACGATCATTGTCGGGGAGGGGTTGCTGTCCCATACCATTCCTAGACCTCGTCTCTAGTCTGTTGGATCGGTTTCCTCCGATCTTTGTGCGAATCTACGACCATCTACTCCCCAACTCACTTCTTCCATCCTTCTTCTCATCAACACTTGTCAATCCACCTCCGTTATACAACACCCACACTATCATATATAATCAAAGCTGGACAAAAAGTTAATCCAATATATGACTCTACGCAAGAGACGAGAATATAACAATCAACAATAGCAAATAAGCCCGGGGGGGAAGAAGAAGAGGAAGACGAAACATTCGTCAATCCACCCCACTCACTGCCGAAAGAGTTCCCCCTCCTCACACAAAAGTCTTCTGATTCGGCATCTCCCATCATGATCGACTCAATCCTCAGTCTTCCAAGTGACCAATAAATACCCCATCATCCTCCTCCCACCCAATACAACGAAGGGAAGACGATTGATAGTCGGATACGGTGAGAAAAGCATTCGGACGGCGCGGTTCTTGGCGCTGACAATCCCCGGTGGAGCTCGACCACATTTTATTTGACGTTGGTGATCCCCGCTTTCATAGTGCTGGAAGCTCTCTGCGCGCTCTCTCTCCCGTCTGGCTCTCTCGCTCGCCTAACTCATCGTCATGCTCTTTCGCAGTTCTTCCGGCCTCAATCTGTCGCTTCGGATCTCTCCCGCTCAATCTTTACCATTTGAGTCGCATTCCATCTCGACCGGCCCCGATCGCGAACGTGGTCCCGCTTCTGACTACTCCCACCTTGACTCCCCGAATTTCCGCCCCCCGCGCCGTGGTTAAGAAATGTCTCTCTAAAGCTCCCGCGCGGTTTCCCACCCCGTCTCGTCGACGTCATCGGTCCATTGCCCCGATTTCCGATACACGACCTACCATTTTCGATCTCGCCGAATTTTTGATCTTCGACCATATCTGTCGGTCTCTCTGCGCGAAGCGATCTCACATTTTTGATCATGCGGCGTCATGGCAGGGCTAGTGGAGGGACCAAAGCCGTCACTCCCGTCTCCGACACGGTCTCGCTAATCCATTCGTTCGATTCCGTCACGAACCCCAATCGTCCGGTTCGCCCGTCACCGCTGGCGTCGTCGAACATCAAGGCACTACCCTTGGACCTCGTCGACCGCCTACGCTCCTTTCCTCTATTCCAAGCCACCCCCGAATCCTTCCTATTCGCCGTCGGTCAGCACCTACGGCCGCAGCTCCACGCTCCCAACGATTATATCCTGACGGAAGGGGATGATGCCAAAGCGATCTACTGGTTGGTTCGCGGGGCTGTCTCCGTCACCTCGCGCGATGGTGAAAGTATATATGCAGAGCTCGAACCGGGTGCCTTTTTTGGCGAGATCGGCGTGTTGATGGATCGCCCGCGGACGGCGACCATCATCGCCCGCACCCGGTGTATGCTGGTCGTTCTGACCAAAGAAGACTTTCGGAACATCCTCCCTCGGTTTCCCGACGTGGAACGGGCCATCCGGGATGAGGCCCAAGAACGGTTGATGATCCTGGAGAAGAAGAAGAAGGAAACCTCGGCGCCCGCGGTCGACTTCGCCGGCCCCGCTCGGAGAGGTTCCAAGCGGCTACGGGATACCTTTTCCCGTGATCAGACTTTGGCCGACCCCGATCGTGCCAGCTTGAAGTCCGGTACGGGGAACAAGAAACGCAAGTCGCCGAGTCCGGGCATCAAGGACGGGACCTCGAGCGCTCTGGCCAACGGGCTAGTGAATGTCCGTCTCTTGCTGAAAGAACTGCCGCTGTTTGCCAGCCTACCGGCAGATATCCTCCACTTTCTGGGCCTCAATGCGCAGCCCTGTTCGTACCCTCCTTTCACCGACATTATCAAGCAAGACTCCCAAGGCCGCGAAATCTATTTTATTGTGCGGGGCGAAGTGGAGGTCCTCTCTGAACGGGCGGGGCAATCGGGTTCGCGATCCCCCATCAACACTCTCGACCATCCTGGCTTCGAAGTGAAGGCCAGATTGAAACAGGGCCAATATTTTGGCGAGGTGGTGAGTTTGTCTCTCGCCCCGCGCAGAACCGCCACGGTCCGCTCCATCAGTGCGGTCGAGTGCCTCATGATAAGTGGCGACGTGCTTGCCGAATTTTGGGACAAGTGCCCCCAGAGCGTTCGCCAGCAGGTGGAGAAAACCGCCAAGGAACGACTGCAGTCCGCCGCCGATGGCGACGTCGTCATGGCGGAGGCGGGAGACACGGCGGGCGCCGTCGAGGATGAGAGCGCCGGGATCCGGCCCCCCAGAGCGCAGCACATGCCGCTGCTCACCCTGACGGAAACGGAATTGGACGGGTCTCACAAACCGAACGGGAGGGATGACCAGACCGTCCTGCGGCCATCGGACCCCGACCCCTTTCTCAATGTCGGCCTGGACAAGGTTCGCCTGCGCAGTCGACGCGGGTCAGTCGCTCCATTGACGCCGGAGGAAGTCTCCGGGGAACAACAGCGGCCCACGCCACCGTCGGAGCCTCGAAGCTCCAGTTCGTCCTTCCTCACCCGATCGGACGCGGCGGTCTCGCCCACTCCGAAGTCTCCGCGCGAATCCCACCGGGACAACATCGGTCTCCTTCCCGATAAAATCCTTGTCAAGGTCTTTGACTACCTGGACCTTCATGATCTTCTGCGCCTTCGGGGGGTCTGCCTCCATTGGTCGGAGATTCTCACCAAGTCGCCCGATTTGCTTCACTACCTCGATCTCAGCACTTATAATCGACTAGTCACCGACGATGTATTAGGGAAGATCATCTGCCCGTTTGTTGGCAACCGACCGCGCCATGTAGATATCGGCAATTGCTTTCACATCACCGACGAGGGGTTCAACAAGTTGATCGCCACATGTGGCTCAAATATTGTCTCCTGGAAGATGAAGAGCGTCTGGGATGTCACTGCATCTTCCATCCTCGAAATGGCGAGCAAGGCAACCAGATTACAGGAAGTGGACTTGAGCAACTGCCGCAAGGTTGGCGACACGTTGTTGGCTCGGATGATTGGATGGGTTGTTCCGGGCCAGCATAAGCCCGTTGATGAGCCGAACAAGACGGGGAAATCCGTTTTGAAACCTACCATGCAAACTGAGGCTGGCACGGTGTATGGCTGTCCAGAGCTCAAGAGGTTGACGCTGTCCTACTGCAAACATGTGACGGATCGGTCAATGCACCATATTGCGTCCCACGCAGCTTCCAGGATTGAACAAATGGACTTGACCCGTTGCACGACGATTACGGACCAAGGGTTCCAATACTGGGGGAACACACAATTTACCAACCTGCGAAAGCTAACCTTGGCGGATTGCACCTACCTAACGGATAACGCAATCGTCTATCTAACGAATGCTGCAAAACAACTACAGGAGCTTGACTTGGTAAGTCCTTGGCTCCTATCATTATCGTGAGACAGATACTTACATGGTACAGTCGTTTTGTTGCGCTTTGTCCGACACCGCAACCGAAGTGCTTGCCCTCCAGTGCTCTCAGTTGACGTATTTGAACATGTCGTTTTGCGGCTCCGCCATCTCCGATCCGTCCCTTCGCAGCATCGGCCTCCACCTCTTGCACATGAAGCGACTCTCTGTGCGTGGGTGTGTTCGAGTCACGGGCGCCGGTGTTGAGGCGGTCGCGGACGGCTGTAACCAGCTCGAGTCCTTCGATGTCAGCCAGTGCAAGAACTTGACTCCATGGATCGAAGACCACGGGCCAGATAAGTATAGTAATAGGATCTTCTTCGAGACTGTCGCCCAAAATGGCCGAGTGTTCCGATGATCCCCCTAGCTTGATCTTCTTATTTGATCACTACATCACACATATATCAACATCTCCGGCCTATTGGCTTGGAATATCCTCACAGGATACAGGTTTACTCGACAAAAGCGAGTATCTATTGCTTAATATCCTCCATTTTTCTCCTTTTATACCTGTTTACCTCTTTCCTTGATCTATCCATGTTTCTTGAGTCCTACTTGCCATTCCTTACTTCACTCGCTTGGTCTGCCTTGGTGTTCTTGTCTTCAGGAGTTGTGACCGTCTTCGATCTTCCGGTGTATCACGATTGATGATCATTCTGGGTCTGCTTTGCATCACATTCGATGCCTGGACTGCATTGACCCCCCGACATCTACCCGTTTTCTATGTCTCTTCTTGTTTGCTTTTTTTCTCTCCTTTCTGGGCTCGATCGGGACGCTTTTTACGATTTCTATCCAGGTTACTATATGGGAACTCGGGCATGGAAGGAGTTTTGACCCTGGAGATAGAAAGGGCAGCATAAATTGTTCAAGGACTGGTTTTGTATTTCTCCCATTTTGCATGTCGAGGCGGAACAGGCAAGCGGCCTCGACAACTTACTCTGTATCTTAGATCTTTTCTTTTCTTTTTTCTTTATGTTACTGGAGATACCTCTTGTAGCTGAATAGAAGTGTTCATACGCGTGCAGGTTAGGTTTTCCTTTGGGAAACAAAGATCATAGAGTGAAATCCTTCTTTGTTTCCTTTTGTTCATTCATCTTTCTTGTGATTTTTTCGTTCTCCCTTTCACTATCATTCACGTCAACGCCAAGCAATTATACCCCCTTCAGACTAATGAATACTCTGTGCTATTGTCCCCTGGTTAGCAACAAAAAAGAGCCAACATGTCAGAACAAAGCCACAGATCATTCATCCAAGGAATCCCCACGCCATTATTCCCTTCATCCCATCGTAGCCTCGCACTCGGCGCCGTCGAAAACAATGATTTCGATCCAGCCACACCTCCCATCAAATCCAAACGCTTTGTTTTCACTATGGGAACTCGAAACATGATCGACGTGCTCTTCTCTGGTTCACGACGACAGATAGCGTCGAATGTCAGGAGGATAAATACACGGGTAATCCTGTCGACGATTTCTCCTTTCCCATCATCATCATCATCGTCAGCTCTCATCTCTCAGTCACCAATAATCGCCTACCAGTGACCGCATCATACTTTGCTAGTTGAGTACAAGTCTCCATTTGCACATCTCTGCGTTGACCGTCAGAGACTCTCCTACACTTACAGTCCTACCAGCAGTTACATCAACAGCCACACCCACATTCACAAAATGGCCCCAAGAAAGCGCACCGCCAAGCAAGCCAACCTGGACCAGGAGTACAGGCTCTCCATTTCAGAGTCTGTCCCGACCTCCTCAGCAAACAACGAGCCCTACGCCCTCAGGAAGCGGCCCAACCGGATGCCAACACCCAAGGTTAGAACCAAAACAGCTGGAGAAAACACGGCCAAAAATCCCGCGAAAGACGCACGTTCCCTTGTGCGAAAGTCCACCACGACTGGCGTAGGTAAGACTAACCCCACTGCTAAATCCGCTGCTGTTGCTGCTGCGAGACCACAGGGCGTCCGGAAAAGCGAACGGGTTAGAAAGCCTCCCCAGCTTTATGAGGCGCCCTCTCGTGAAGAGGAGCGCGCCCAGAGAGAACGCTTGGCTGCCGAGAGGGCTTTGAAGAGGAAGAAATTGGCTACTAAGCAGACTGCGAAACAGACTGCGAAGCAGACTACGAAACAGCCTACTAGACGGCCTACGAAGCAGACTACGAAGCAGGTTACAAAACAGACTACGAAACAGGTTACAAAGCAGCGTACGAGACAGCCTACGGCAGAGCCTACGTGTGACTATTGCGAGGTAAGCATGCATCTATCTTTCCTTCCTTCCCTTCCTTCGCCCTTCTCTCACGGGATAGGTGGTTTAGTTTGCTGATACTAACATTCAACAGGAGATGAATAGGAGATGCATCATAGACTCGGAAGGCTGCAATTGGTGCAATCGTGATGGAATGATCTGTTCCCTAACGGACCCAGTAACCGGAGAGGTTGTATACTACGGAGAAACAGGGTTCACTGGATCGGATTCAGACGAGGTCGACTCACAGGCAACAGTGACTGACGTTAACATGATCTCCTCAGACTCCGAAGACGAGCCGCAACAACAACAACAGGCCAACGATGGTGAGAATCCCGACTTCTCGCAAACACTAGGACGCACTGACGAGGCGAATGATGAAGGTCACGCCCCCAACCCGCCGCAGGCAGGAATCGCCATCCTCCAGCAGCAAATCGCCCAGTTGCAGCAGACGAACCGGAACCTGACAACCCAGAATCAAAACCTGACAGCCCAAAACCAGAACCTCCAGACCCAATACGATGACCTTCACGCCCAGCACGAGGCCCTCGTCCTGTCGTATGGGTCCCTCGAGGCGACCCAGAACATGGCAGCGCTGGACCAGGACATGGAAAACCGAAGCCAAGACCTCCAGGCCCAGTTCCGTGACCAGGCCTTCCAGAACCAGTACCAGAAGGCCCTCGCGGCGCACCAGAACCTCGTTGCATCGCATCAAAACCTCCAGATTCAGTACAACGCCTTGACAGACACGAACGAAAGCCTGCGCCGCCAGCTCTCAAGATACACATCTGTCCTGCCCGCACAGCCAGGCGTAAGTCGTCCTCCCCCCCCCCCCCTTCCTCCCCTTTCCCTCCCCCATTTCCCCTTCCCACACCAGAGAAAAGACTAACTAACGCATGATATTCAAACCAACAGGCCAATTCCCCCGGCGCACAAGGAGAGCGCGGAATAAGCCCCTGGCGCCTAGACATGGCAGAGTTTCTCGACCTCTCGCAGGCCGGGCCCAACTCCAACCTCCACGACCCCGACGCCATCAATGCCCTGCTCCTCGCCGAGCACGACCCCGCCAACCAGCCGGCCCGCTCAATCGAGGACGTCGCCGGCCAGACCCCGCTAGACGCCCAGGAACAGCAACTCGCCGACCATGCCTTCCGCGAAGGATGTCAGGATCCGATGATTTCTGGCGAGATGGCGCCTTCTCCTGATGATCAGTCTATGACAGATATGCCGGATTTTTCTTAATTTGGTTTGGTTTGGTCTTGGCTGGCTGGTGAGGGTGGAGATGCTGATGCTGGTTTGGCTGATGATTTGTGCTGTGCACTATCTCTAGGACAGACCCGCCGTGAGTGATTAAGTCTGTTTTGGGGTTGGATACGGGGAGTTTTGTCTGTGCTATGCTGTGGTGAGTGAGAAGACCCTGGCGGCTAACTCACTAATGAACTAGGGCTACCAGATACTCACTTATATAGGCGGGATGTTCAGAATGTCGTCCCTCCTGCTCCAATGTCTAGGTATTTCCCTTTCCCTTCCTCCCTGTTTTTGTTTCTCTATTGCATTTCTGGTCTCTTCTGGTGTCCTGTTGTTCGTTTCTTTCGTGCTACATTTCATAGAGTTGCTTGCCCTGGGGTTTGGAATTTGTTAGCTCTTGTGTTTGGCTTAGCATTGATTAGAGTTGTTTGTGGTATTTACTTGGAATTTGACATTCATCTTTTTCGGCGTATTGAGAGTAAGAGAGATTTCGAATTTCTTGCACGTAACCTGCTGGTATCAAGTAGGAGAGACCTTTTCTTTTCTTTCTTAGCAATGCACCTCTCATGATTATACAAATATGGGTATCTCAATTATCAATATACAAGCCCAAAACTACCAACCCCAACCCTCTAATCTTCAAAACACCAACACCAACAGCAGTACAAAATAAACACAATCCAAATCCAACCCAACCCAACCATAAAAACAGAGAGATTAACGACCAGCGCTAACCTCCTTCCCACCCACTCATCTCCCCCCACTACCTGACCGCCGATAACAGCAGCAAATCCCCTTACTCTCGCACCAGGTTCTCACAAACCCGGCCCCCACTTCACGGTCTTCATTGACAAGACCCAGTCCTTCTGTGTTGAGCCAGGCTGTGAAGTCCTCGAGAATGAGCGGATCGTACATGAGGATCTTCTCGTGCCAGGTGAGACGTCTGTTGTGGCCTAGAATTCTGGTTTGGGCGCGCACTGCGGCTGTGATTTGACTGGACAGTTCTGGGGGGGCTGCTTCTGTCTTGTTGTTTTGGGTGGATGAGACCGTGTGGGCTTTTGATGGACTGGTTGGGAGGGGTGAGATGGGTAGGGATTGTTGTTGCTTGTTTTCGGTGGCGTTGGTGGTATACTGGTTTTGTAAACGGTGAGGAGAAGGGATGACTTCGTCTTCGGAGTCTTCAATTTCTTCTACGTCGATGAATGATCGCCTTGGTGGTACTGGCTCTGGGGTTGTTGCGCGCATGTTGAGTGGCTGGCTATTATCCTTCGGGTCTGATGCTTGAGACTGGGCATTGGTTGTAGCTGGTTTGGCCGAAGTACGCGGTTGAGTCTTCGCCTTGGTTGTGGCGCTCGTCTTTTTGGTCGTATTAGTCTTCCGCTGTCGTTTTTTGGGCGCCTGTTGCTGGGACGAGGAGCTTTGTGAAGCTGGAGGATTCGGCTGTTTATCTTCGGCATTGGAGCGAGGGCCTCGCTTGGATTCCCAGCATTTCTGGAGCAGCTCTAGCATTTTCTTGCGGCTTTTGAGTGGCTTGAAGCCGTAAGTGGTGATTTGCTTTGAGAGTTCAGCATCCGTAAAAGCGTTGAATTGCGGCATTGGAAGGTTTGGTTCGGGAGGTTGGGGTGTCTGTTGTGGTTTGTCTTGCGAGAACTGCGGTTCTTGGAACGGCATAGTTGTTGACGCAGGAGAAGAAGTAACCTTTGTGGCTTGGACCTGTCTGGCAGTCTCTAAATCGATGACAGCGTGCTGTTTGCTGTTGTCGTTTGTATGTTCGTCGCTGTTCTTCTCGGGACATTTATCCTCGTTACTCTCTCTCTCGATCTTCGAAATAGCAGGCATATCCACCATATCCAAAACTTCTGCTTGGACAAGTGATCCTTCACTGTCCCTAGCTGCGATAGACCACAGGCTTTTTGTGTTGTTGAATCGAGTCATCCTATTGAACAACGAACCAGGCCTCGACTCTTGTGAGAGATCTGTAGCCATACTCCTCTCCGACTCGTGAATTGCAGCCTGCATCTCCCGTAGCGTTTGTGGCGACTCTTCCCTCTCCAACTGACTACAGGTACCAAAGACAAGGTCCTGGTCCTCGATAGTCTTAGCAGCCGCCTCCGGCGACAGAACAATAAATTGAGGTTCCTGAGGTTGCGAATTCGCTTTCCCCTTTCGTTTAGACTTGGCTCTATTCTGTTTCGTTGCCACTGCGCCCTCCCCGGAATCCAGTGTTGCTTGGGATGCGGAGTCGGTAGATTCAGTAACGCTGTCAGTAACACTGTTATTATAAAGAGCTGTGACACGGCCTGTGAGCGTAGTTATCTTCTTGGGTCTCGTTTTGCGTTTCCTTTCGGGTTTCTGCGTCTTCGAAGGTTGTGTTTCACTTTCGGTAGGTGTATTATCACTAGTAGTGTTCGATGCGTGAAGGGCCGTAAGATGGCATCTTGAATCCACAAGCTGCCCGAGAATTAGCATAAACGGAAAATCGCAAGGAAAATGCACATACCTCTATCCGGCGCCGCTTGGTCGGTCCGGCCTCTTCAGCCACGTTAGGGGTATCCCTGGATGTATCCGAGACCCCATTGAACCCATAGCCAGAGAGTAGGCCTCCAAAGCCAGAATTTTTGGCCGAATGGGACACCTCTTCTAACTCAACAACGGTTTCGCTAGCGCTCTTTGTCGTATTCTTGACCGGAGTCCAGTCTAACCGCCGTTTCATAGCTGGTTCCAGCTGCAGTCCATCATTTTGCCAATCGTCTGTTCCCTCGACGACTCTCTGCTCCGATGAGGATTTTGGAGTCGATGGACAACAGTCCGCCTTCGACGGTTCTATCGTAGTCACAGTACCAGACTTCGCGATTCTTCCAGTAAGGGTCTTATTTGCCGATTTGGTTTGCTTTTTAGAGCCCACGGATCGCTTCTTCTTCGTGCTAGTGTTCGCTTCCGACGTTTTCACATTGATCTCGGCAACAGATGACTCCACCTCAGCAGGCGCATCCGGTTCGTCGCGGGTGACTTTCGGTTTCCTTCCCCTCCGCTTTTCCCCTACCCCCTGTGGCTTCGATTTTGTTTTCCGTCCAGATTCATTCGCTTTCCCGGCGTTCGCTGTTTCTCGAGAAGTTTCGTTTGCGTCGGGTTGCGCGCCATCCGCCTGGTTTTTGGTGCTGAAAGATCTAGACTGCAATTCGACTCGGAATAGTTCCGATGGCGACTGTACGGAAGGCGAGGAATACTCTCGGGGAGAGAGCCCGAATAAGCGCTCGGGATCATAAGCTGGAGGCCCGCTTGGTGTGCGACAGGGCATGCGTTCTGGAGAAGAGGAGACAACGATAACGTCGGTGGCGGCGCTCATGTTGGCGGGTCACGATCGATCATGATGTGATTCGACGATCGGCCACCGATAGCACTGGTCGTGTAAAGCGAAAGAGACTCGTATATCGTATGCTGTGATTATTCAGTTGGCGGGAGACCCATTCGTGGGCTTCCGGACTGTTTTGTGGTGATGCAATGCAAGACTTGGACGAAGGAACAAAGGGTCGAGATCGTAGGTTTCGATGTCTTGGCAAAGTTGCGGTATTGCCGGATTGGGAAGCTGACAGTAGTGGGCAGGGCAACGGTTGGCATTTATCTATATTTACGGATTGGGATAATAACTTTAACTATTTTCAAGGTATTTTAGCTAGCCACTTTGTGTATGTTCGGTGATAGGCTTTCTCTGCTATATGTATCTAATAAATTCGTTATGGGCTGTCCGTGAAGAGACGCATCTCCAAAGACCGAGCGGCGCATCTGGATGTCTTTCCCTCTCTTCCCTATCAATATACATTATCCATATCTAGGTTGCGTCATGTTCCAGCAGCAACTCATCTAACGTCATATTATGTACCAGCAAGCCTGCGATCAGCTTTAGCCCGTCATCCCCCGTGGCCAACTTTTCCGGACGCAGGGTAGGGACACCCATCGAGGAAGTGTAGCCAAGGTAGACCCAACGAGTTCATGGGGTGGCTCTCTTTCGGATAGCCATGGACGGGTTGTGCGGTACACAGCAAAGCTCCAAGGCAAGGAATTCGGCTTCGAGTACGGCCGATGTTCACGTCGCACCACGCAATGTGATCGCTCCGATTACTGAAAGCTCGAGCTGCTTCATTTCATCGTGAACGACACCAGCCGCCTTCTTGGGGTTTGAAGAGCCCAATGCTCCTAACTTATAGACCTTCTTGATTTTCGAAACGTCCGAGATTCCAGAGAGCGTTTCGTCGTCGAACGGCGCGGGGGTACCCTCGATCGATTGATTCAGGTGTGTTGCGACGGAATCGTGGGTAATTTCGGGGGTTGTGGAGACCTTCACCACCAGCAAGTCTGTCGTCGTGTCTGCGATACCGAACTTCCGGAATGAATCGGCGATCTGAAAATGTCAGAAAAGTATGACCATATTCGAGGAGAGAAGTGTCTAGCGCACATTGTTCGTAGGACTGAAGGAGAACACAATCTCCGAATGAATATTGCGCGACTTGAGACGGCCGTTCAGGTAGTCATTGGCTGCGCGGAAGACTGCCGTGAGAAGGTGTGTCCTTGACAGAACCTATCCCCTTGTAAGAAACATTGTACGTATATTTGAACCGCTCTATTCTCTTACCATGCTCGCATCGATAAGGGCATATTCAAAGTCGGCATTCCCCGAGATGAGCTGTTGGCGCAAAAAGGGCGCATTCTTGACGTCGCGGTAGAGAGCCACATGCACGGGCATTGACGAGGGAAGGTGAGGAATGTGGATAGTCTCAAGAGCGGACATCGTGAAAGAAGTGATCTGTTGTATGGAATTCTCCAGACAAGATCGGGTTCTCAATTGAATGCTGATTCCCCTCCTCCCCCCCACTAGAGATCAGTCTAACCGGATACGGATTATGAGTAATTTGTGAGTCAGTTATGCAAATTGCGCTTCTCGAAAGTTCGGCCGGCCGTAGACGGAAAGCCGGAGACCGATGACTAATGACTGATATCATCATCATTTCTGGCTCGGCTTTGAATATAATCCTCGGTTTGTCCGACATCTCTCACCAACCCATCTCATCCACCTCTCCCCATCGTCCAGCAATCATGGCGTTCTTCATGCGACGCCCGTTTGCTCTTCCGACGGCTCTCCGTCAGGTCCCCAAGACTGTCAACAACACCACTCGATTTATCCACAACTCGCCTTTGAAGCCTAGCCAGCCCAAGCCCATTGCTGGACCCTCCTCCGTCTTCGCAAAGTCCAGACAAACCTTCCAGAATGCCTTCCGTCGCACGTACATGCAGCCGACCTACAACGCCTCGAGTGGCAACCTCTCCCAGCGACTTTTGTACGGCGCGGCCATCGTGGGTGGCACGGTGTTGGTAACCAACTTGATCTTCAACCGTGAGACCCGCGAGGATGGCGGCATGCCCGCCTACGAACGGAGCTTCCTGAACGAGACTTTCATGCACACTGGACTTGGTATTGGTATTATTGGTATTGCTGCTCGCGCTTTGCACATGAACGGATGGTCATTCCGTCTGATGTCCGCTAGCCCTTGGGCTGTCATGGGTCTCGGTCTGGTGGCGAGCATCGGCACGATGTACGGTACTCTCTACACTTCGCCGGACAAGTAAGTGACTCACACTCTATCCCAACATCAAGGAGTTTGACTGACGTCTCTGGAAATTAGCTATGTGGTCAAATACGGTCTTTGGTCTGCGTTCAACCTCACCCAGGCTGCGCTGCTCTCGCCCCTGATGTTCATGCACCCCGCCCTGCTCGCTCGTGCCGGTCTCTACACTGTCGGCATGATGGGCTCTATCGCTTTCGTCGGCGCCACCGCTAAGCAGGAGAAGTACCTGTACCTGGGTGGCCCTCTCCTCGCCGGTGTGACCATCGTCGCGCTCTCCGGTTTCGCCCCTCTGGTCCTCCCCGCCACTGCGACCCGCACCCTGATGTGGTCCGAGAAGATCTGGCTGTACGGCGGTCTCGCCGTCTTCGGCGGCTTCACCCTCTACGACATCCAGAAGATCCTGCACCACGCTCGCCTCGCCGAGAGGGGTCTCGTCCGCCGCGATGTCGTCAACGAGAGCATCAGCCTCGAGCTGGACTTCCTCAACATCTTCATCCGCATGGTCCAGATCCTCAGCATGCAACGCTCCAACCGGAAATAAGCGACTTTCCTCCATTAGGTTGAGTCAACCTTTTTGGTTAGACTTAGTAACATTGCTTGTTTAATATCGTTAGCACGGTGACTTCCGTCTCACCTCTCAACCAGACCTTCACGGCCTCTGCCTGAGCTGAGCCGTCTCTGGGAAGAAAGTGGATGCCCATTTGTGGTCGCATTTTTGTTCACTCACTGCTCACTCATTGACTGCTTAATCTCCATTTTGTACAATACTATGTCGTGTGGATTTTTTTTTGATCATTTTTTTATGCGTGAACTACCTCCCAAGGCGATTCTGCGTCCGTTCCTGACGTCCATCAAGGAGCCGATGATCATGTAAGGGATCTCTAAGAGAACTTAGACCGTTGAGATAGATGACTAGTGGACTGGAACAACATCTCCACTCAAATACGATAAATAAATCAAGATTCAGTATCTTCAGTTACATTTGTAGGAAAGGAATTACTTGACAATCAATTAGTATGGTGACTACACAAACCAATTCAATCTAAACAGCGAGGATCCTTCCACGCCAGACGAATAAAAAAAAAAAAAAAAAAAGAGCAGTGGTGTATTGAATAAAAAAAAGATATATTTAGTAACTTACCCCTCCCAACCGGTGTTTCCCCAGCAGGGAAGGGGATCAAGAAGTAGAAATTCATAAAGGGTTCTTTCTGTACATTATAATTATTTTCGCACTCGTCGGGCGTGACTGACCAGATTCTCAATCACGCCCTCAAAGGCTTCCTTCTCGCTGACGAGACCGTCTCGTCGTTTGAGCCAATACTCGAGGACGGAGCTGGCGCGCAGCGTCACCTGTTCGACGTCTTTGACGTGGCCCTTCAGTTCCGGGTCTGTCATTCCGTCGAGGGCGGCGTCTGTCGTGGCGCAGAGCCGGTGGACGGAGGGGAGGTCGAGTTCGGGGGGAGGAGACGGTTCTCGTCGGCGGGATGTGCGGTAGCGCGATGTGGTGGACGGGCTGTCGGGTTGGGAGGCGCGGGCGCGGCTTCCTGAGCGTGAGTGGTTGCCCGACAGTCGCGGTTCGAGGCCTGTGTTGATTGAGGGGAGGACCAGCTTCTTTTGTTTCGAGGCTGGTAGGATCTCGTCTAGGTCGACGGGGACCCCGAGTGAGACGAGGAAGAGTCGGCGGATCCGCGATTTCACCCAGTTTTGAGGCTGCAGTGGGGGAGGTGCCACCAGCTGCGACCATAGGGACAGGGAGCGCTCGGTGTTGAAGATGGCGGAGGAGTTTTGGATTGGTTCTACTGGGGGAAGGGATGCGATTTCTTTTGTGGTGGGGAATAGGTGGTCTAGGGGTTCGTCCAGAGCGGCGTATAGGTCGGGGAGGGATTGGAATGAGTCGAAATCTATTAATGGTGGCTGTGGCGGGCGCCCTGTCAGCATATGCGGGTTTGACTAGTTGCAATCCAACGCAGTACGTTCTGGAAGTTGGGGATACTCACAACGGAGGGCGGAGTGGGGGGCTGAGAAGGGACCGGCTCTGGCTCCTGGAAGCCGTCATCAAAGTCATCAAAGTCCCCAAAGTCATCTTCGCCCATCTCCTGTTCTTCGGCGAAGTCATCAAATTCGTCTGCGGGCTCGGCATCCGCTGTCTCATTGTCGCCTTCTGGTGAAGATTCAGACTCATCATGGTCTTTAGGAACGAGCTGTGGTGAGGACGGGTCTGGATCCGTTAATTCCCGTAACCATTGCCGCCGCCGCACAAGGGTATAACCTACCTGGTGCATCTGGGACCGTCTTCGTCACATCTGGCAGTGCATCGCTTGGCTTTCTTTGATGAGCCCGCGGGTGAGGTGACTCGTCCTGCTCTGGAGAGGAATCTACCCTCGAGAGCACCGTCTCAGGGACCTCCACATCGGCCGCATTGGACTCCGGGCTGAGTGACGGTGAGGGGCCAGGCGTAGTCATCACCACGTCAGGGACCGCGTCCGCTTTGCGCTGTTCATAAGCCAAGGTCCCAGGGACGTCCCCGTGGCTCGGCTCATCCGGATTGACTACTTCCACCACTGTCCGGGGGATGGAGGGCTCCCCGGCATCTGACGGACGGCGGGACGGCCCCGCAGTCGAAGCACTTCGGCTACGAGACCCTTCGGGGATGACCTCGATTTGATCAGGGACCGCATCCCGCTCCCTTATTTCGTATGCGGACGTCCCCGGGACTTCGCCATATGCCGGATTCTCGTCGACTCTTTCCACCCGAGTCAGCGGGACAGGGGATGCACGATCGGACAGCGGTTGTGAATCGGATCGTTCGCGGCCCTCGCTAGCGTCTGAGAAGTGGTCTTCGTCACTATTTATCACTAGAGAGAAAAGAAGACTTAGTAGCTGGTCCCAATTGACATCTCCGGTGCCCCGTAGGCATGTCTGCTGTCGGCCGTGCTGGAAGGTGTACCTGAGTCCTGAGTCCCGGGATCCTCCAACTCCACGCCTTTCGGGGGAACCTCCAAGTGTGGACTGGATGGACGGGACGGCCGTTCCGACATGAGGAAGGAATAAGTTTAAGCGAACAAAGAAATCATGTAGACAGCCCGAGCAACAAATAACCGCGGGCCAACAGGGGCAAATTGAAGATAGGACGGGATGATGGGGAGAACAAGCATGAAACGGTCACTTGATCTGGTGTCCGGTTCGATGCGAGTCTCGAACCCGTTGCCTGAGGCAGAGCACACCGTGTACACTCAGGCCCCCTGCTGCTGCCTGAGGCTGTCAGCACTAGCCGCCATCCGCGCCAAGCGCCGTCCATCAATTGTTGTTCTTCCTGCTCTTCTTCAGCTACCGATAATCATTTGTTCTTGGGTGGAAGATCGCGCGCAATCCTCTTTTCGTCCTTGAATTGCCTGTTCAGTCTTCTCCGGGGCATCGCATCTCTGGGCGCAGTGAGTATTCTCCAATTCCAACTCCCTGCATAGATTTTTCTTCCAATCCTTTCTCGACTCACTTTCTGTTGTGCTCTTTTTTTTTAACGGCCTTTAGGGTAGCCCGATCCATTCCACCATTTCGTTCGCTCGCCATTCCACATCATGTCCAATATGTTCTCTTTCGATCCGCCTGCCTCGAGCGGTGCGTCTGGGGCCGGCCTTTTCGGCACTGCCGGTAAAACGAACGCTGGTGCAGGGTCCGGCGCAGGGCTCTTCGGAAATGTAGGAGCTTCGACAGGCGGAAGCTCCGCACCTTCGCCGTTTGGAAATGCTGCGGCTCCAGCACAACAGGGCGCTGGGCTTTTTGGCGGTGCCGGTGGTGGTGGGAGTGGCACGGCTTCTCCGGCGTCGTCTTTCAGCTTTGGAACACAGAATCAACCCGGGAGCAGCACTCCGACGTCGCTGTTTGGAAACAATGCATCGCAAACCCCCAACAAGCCGAGCGAAGCCCCTGCTGCTGGGCAGGCGTCTTCCGGTACACTCTTTGGCAATGCCGGGAAGCCGGCGGGTGGTCTTTTCGGAGGTAACTCCGCCACGCCCGGTCAGTCTGGACCCTCGCTTTTCGGGGGGACCTCCACCACACCTGCCGGACCTCCGCCATTGGGCAACACCGGCGGTGCTCAGGGACCGTCGCTCTTCGGACAGAACGCGAACGCACAGAAACCGGGTGGCCTCTTTGGAGGTCTGGGCGCGAACACATCCTCATCGACTACCCCCTCTGCCCCCGCTACCACGTCGTCAACCGCCCCATCGCTGTTTGGAGGAGCGTCGCAGCCTCAAGCGGCCAGCGGTGGTCTCTTCGGAGCTGGCGCACAGCAGAAGCCATCGCTTGGCTCGACCCCAGCAGCCCCCGCCGGCGGTGGTCTCTTTGGAGGAGCCAATAAGGACAAGCCCGCGGAATCAACGACCCCGACGTCGTCTGCGGCCCCTGCGTCGAAGCCTTTGTTCGGAGGTGCGGGTGCTGCGCCATCAACGCAGGGATCCTCTTTGTTCCCCGCGCCGTCCTCTGGCACGGACTCCGCCAGTAAGCCCGCATTCTCCTTGAATGCCCCGGCGTCGACCGCTCAGTCCTCGACGACCCCGGCCGCGTCTTCCGCTACTGCCGGAAAATCTCTCTTCCCGGCGATGGGCGGGTCTACCTCGTCAGCCGCGCCGTCGTCCACCCCCGCCGCCGCTCCTGCGGGAGGCCTCTTTGCTGGTCTCGGCGGCGCCAAGTCCACTGAGACTAGCGCACCCGGCAGCACGACCACCGCGGCACCTGCCACCCAGCCTGCAGCCCCCACCGGCGGGCTGTTCGGCAAACCAGCCGCCAGCACCGCAACCAGCCAGCCCTCCGGCACCGGCGCGGCGGGATCCACCGCCGCTAAACCTGCAGGGACGGAGGAGAAGGCCACCCCCGCGGCTCCGTTCGGCGGCAACGGCCTGGGTGCGTCCACCGCCGGGCCGGTACCCCCGACTCAATCGCGGTTGAAGAACAAGACGATGGATGAGATCATCACGCGGTGGGCCACGGACCTGACCAAGTACCAGAAGGACTTCCGCGAGCAGGCGGAGAAGGTCGCCGAGTGGGACCGCATGCTGGTGGACAACGGCACCAAGGTGCAGAAGCTGTACGGCAGCACGGTGGACGCCGAGCGGGCGACGCAAGAGGTCGAACGGCAGCTGGCGTCGGTCGAGGGACAGCAGGACGAGCTCAGCTCGTGGCTGGATCGGTATGAGCGGGAGGTGGACGAGATGATGTCGAAGCAGGTTGGTCCTGGGGAGACGCTTCAGGGACCGGACCAGGAGCGGGAGAGAACGTATGTTTCTTCTTTTCTTCCCCTCCAAAGTATGATGTATGGGTAAAACTAACAGGACACAGCTACAAACTGGCCGAGAAACTCTCCGAGCGCCTGGACGACGTGGGCAAGGATCTCACAAGCATGATCGAAGAAGTCAACGGGGCGTCATCCACGCTTAGCAAGACGAACAAGGCCGACGAGCCGGTCCGTTCCCTCTTTCCTCCTCTCTTCCCTCCTTGATGATCACACAACTAACAACAAATGCTAAAATAGATCTCCCAAATCGTCCGCATCCTCAACTCGCACCTCTCCCAACTACAAGTCATCGACCAAGGCACCGCCGACCTGCAAACCAAGGTCGCCGCGGCGCAAAAAGCCGGACAGGCGATGTCGTCGCGGTTCGGGCACGGCTTCAGCAGCTCGGGTATGGGCAGCGGCAGCGGGATGGGCATGGGCGGCGGCAGTGGCAGCGGTGCGGCGGATGACTTTTATCGGTCTTATATGGGTCGTCGGTAGGTTGGTAGGTAGTCAACGGCGTTTCTACAGATAAAGATAATAATGGCGATTGATTGCTGTTTGGATGTCGGATGTAACGATGGGCTGGTTTCTTATTATGTTCCTTTTGAGTTTTATGCTAGTGGTGTTTGTTATGCAATGGATTTGATACGATTTTTCTCTTTTTTCCTATCCCCTTTTCCTATCCTCCTTTCCTCCTCAATCTATTCCATCCTTGATAGTCAAAGATAAAAAAAATCATAGTATGTATGTAGTAATTCATTTCATCAAGTCAAGACTAAAGAGAGGGAGATATTCATAAAATACATCAACCTAGAAAAGGCAGGTGTCATCGACCGAATTATTTCTTCTCATTTTGCTCCTTGGTCATGGTGTCACTGTTGATAGTTAGTATTATCCCTCAATCCTTCTTCATTTATTACTCTTTCAGTAGGAAAGGAAAGGTGAAAAAGGGCGATAACATACATATGCTCATCCAACTTATCAAGGTGCTTGCGCTGCTCGGAGACGGATTCCTTCAGTTTGCGGAGTCTATCGAATAGAGTGAGTCAGTTGGTCATGTACTATGAATTATGCACTGCATAATGCAACACTGCAATATCTCCTAGGGGCATATGTATGAAGGACAAGGTAAATGGATAATGAATCACGTACTTCTCAAGCTCATGCTGACGGATATAAACAGCTTCCTCGGCAGCTTCACGGCGACCGAAGGTGTCCCTATTATGATGTCACACGTTAGTCAATTGTTCCCATCTATCAATGAATCGACATATTTCTCGAAAGAAGTAGGGATGAACATGAGAGAGGACGCACCGGTTGGCAGTAGGCGCAGGACCGCTAGTATCGCCCGCGCCCATCTTGGGAGCGACGGCAGAGAAGGACCGGCTGGAGAGACGGAGGGAGCGGCTGGCGGTAGACAGAGGGCGAGAGACCTGACGCAACATTGTTCCAGTTGATTAGGAAAAGTGATGAATTGGAGATAGGTAGGGTGGTGGTGGTTGATAGGATGTTTTGTTGGTGGGAAGAAAGGTAGATGGATTGCAAGAGGGGTTGGAGAAAGCAGGTAGGTACCAGAGCGTATTAATAGTATGGGAGAGTACTTTGCTCGATGCTAGCACATTCTACTGGTTACCTTGTTACCTTGGTAGCATTACTACTACTCCCACTGTGGCTCACTCTATGATCGAGACCGTATGACGACATCATGTGATGTCAGACTGGGATGATGACTCATCTATGCTGGTCAGGTGATTGTCCGTGGTGTAAATTACCGTGTAAACAATACCTTCAATACCGACAGTACACTACAGGAAAAAGGATTGGTACGTCTATCTCTAGTGCTGGTGATCAGACAAATCATCTCTATGGAGTTGAAAAGGAGATCTCGATATATCCTCGACGGGCTTGGAGATCGGAATGACAACCGTGGAACCGCCATCCTTCCGGTCCCGTCTTCGGAAGATTCGTCATTGATTTCCATCCGGTTGGATGAAAGAAGGATTGAGGGGAAGGAGAAGAAAAGAGCTCTACTCTGTAGATCCCACGAGGAAATGAAGTGGATAATGTATATCTCCATCCTGAATCTAGTGAAAAGGATGGACAAGACCCTTCTGGATAATGAAAGGTGGGATCTCCAAGGGAGAGGGACGATTGGTGGAGGGCGAAATAGGGATGACGATGGGTGGCCCACCGAACCACACAAACAGCCAGCTCAAATTGGGAGGGGGTGGTCACTGGTAAGGAGGATGAATGAGGGAAATGGATATTCTCAGGGGTCTAAACCAGTCTAGTCAGCAGGTCGGGGGTGGGGGATTCTTATGGAATTATTGATATTATCATCCTGTCTACGGACAGATGGTTTATTATTCGGAGATCCTGAAGGGATACTGGGGGTGTAGGGAGGAATGATGGCGTGGTTAACCCTAGGGATTTCATTATCGAGACCAGTTGGCGGAGTATTGTGAGGAGTAGAGACAGATAGGTATCTGTAAAGAAAGAACGTTACCGACAAGTGTTCTAAGGGAGTGTATTGTGTAATCCTGTATTGGACGGTACGGGCTCCCCCTCCTCTTTCTTCGAGACCGACTAAATCTACCAAGTCAACTACTAAACTACACCTCTCCAGTCCATCTTTCTTCTTCTCTCCTTCTTCTTCTTCTTCTTCTACTTCTCTTCTTTTTCTTCTCTTCCTCTCTTCCTCCTCCCTCCAGTTAAATTCCCATCTTCACCTCCACATCTCTTTCTCCATTCAACCTCCTTTTCCAAACCCAACCATCCCCCCTCAATCCAACCGTCTCCTCCCGGTAAGTCACTGACAACCCCCCCGTTTTCTCTTCCTTTCCACCCTGTTCCCCTCTTCCTCCTTCTGGCTGTTCTTCTCTCTTCCCCTCCAATCACCTCACTGGCTTGACCCCTACCCTTTCAACCCTCTTCTTCCTCCCTTTTTCCCCTCCCGCAAAAAAAAAAAATCATCTACAATCTGTCGGGCTCTCCTTGACTTCACCAACACATAAAAATAATCAAAGAAGATTGGTATGGATGGAATTGTCGGGTGTTGTCGTCTGCCCTCATGACTGCTCTTGCCCCCCTCTCCCCCCCCCTCCATCATCCGCGCGGCACAGGTCACCACTACTCCCCTCGAGAAAACGTCGGTGCGAATTGCCTACAATCCATCCGTGGTCTCGGAATGGCGCCGGTGACGCGGGTGGATTGGCAAGGAGATCCTCGTCGATTCTCGAGGTCCATTCGTTTGGTGTGGTCGGGCTGCGGTCGAGATAAGGAGGGCGAATCGAGGATACGCTGCGTGTCCCGTGAACCCTCTCCCTCTCCCTCTCCCTCACAGCCTCACTCGCTACCCTGTGACTGATCGCGTTCCTTCACACTTCTTTTTTCTTCTCTCTCCACTGTCGAAGCCGACTTTTGACCTGAATTCATTTT
This sequence comes from Aspergillus candidus, assembly GCF_002847045.1. NCBI lineage: Eukaryota > Fungi > Ascomycota > Eurotiomycetes > Eurotiales > Aspergillaceae > Aspergillus > Aspergillus candidus. The sequence goes on along the minus strand of NW_020194070.1, from coordinate 84,249 downwards.
TATCCCCCCCATCTGATCTTGATCTCTCCCTTTTTCTCTCAACCACAACCTGTCCAGTCACGTACACGTCGGTCGGATCGTCGGAATTGTCACTAACATCATCCCCGTCAACTACAGACTTCACTTTCACAATGGGTCACGAAGATGCTGTCTACCTGGCCAAGCTGGCCGAGCAGGCCGAGCGCTACGAAGGTTCGTTTGCACCGTGCGATCTTATCCCAGAATCCGCATTGACCATCATCAGAGATGGTCGAGAACATGAAGGTCGTTGCCGCCGCCGGTGTTGAGCTCACCGTCGAGGAGCGGAATCTCCTCTCCGTCGCCTACAAGAACGTCATCGGTGCTCGTCGCGCGTCCTGGAGAATCGTCACCTCGATCGAGCAAAAAGAGGAGTCCAAGGGCAATGAGTCTCAGGTCTCCCTCATCAAGGAGTACCGCCAAAAGATCGAGGCCGAGCTCGCCAAGATCTGTGATGACATCCTCGAGGTCCTCGACAAGCACCTGATCCCCTCGGCCCAGAGCGGCGAGTCCAAGGTCTTCTACCACAAGATGTACGTTTCCGATCCATTCCCCCGTGACGCACTCGTATGCTGATGTCTGTGTTTTACAGGAAGGGTGACTACCACCGTTATCTGGCCGAGTTCGCCATCGGCGACCGCCGTAAGGGTGCTGCCGATGCCTCCCTCGAGGCCTACAAAGCCGCGACCGAAGTCGCCGCGACCGACCTTGCCCCCACCCACCCCATCCGCCTGGGTCTGGCCCTGAACTTCTCCGTCTTCTACTACGAGATCCTCAACGCTCCCGATCAGGCTTGCCACCTCGCCAAGCTGGCCTTTGATGATGCCATCGCTGGTATGTTCTTTTTTTCCTGACTCGTGCCTATATAGGGGCTAACCACTTGCAGAGCTCGACACCCTGAGCGAGGAGAGCTACAAGGACTCCACCCTGATCATGCAGCTCCTCAGAGACAACCTGGTAAGAAACCCCCGCTCGTGTCGCGACTGTGACTCCAGAACCGCGTTAACGCCCTGTAGACCCTCTGGACCTCGTCGGAGGCTGAGCCCGCTGCCGAGTCCAGCGCCCCGGCCGCCGAGAAGAAGGAGGAGGCCCCGGCTGCTGAGGCCGACAAGCCCGCTGCCGAGTAAAGAAAAGATGACGGCGTCGCGCCTCATCGCAGGTGATGGGAGGGAGACCCCGATCGCGAGTGGGCCTGTGTCTGGGGAGGAGGGACGAGACCCGTGGGCTTGTCTCGTCACCGCGGTGTCTTGACGGAAGTTCGTGCCAGTCCCGTTCATCTCTTTCCGACTCAACTTCAGCTCCCGTGAACGGCCATCGAGTCATCCCCCTTTTTCCTGCGGTCATCTTCTTTCTCGCCTGCGTTTCTTTTTCCTTTTCCTTTTCCTTTTTTTATCTCCATTTTGCCTATTGCCTCAACTACCCAAAGAGTACCTTTCCCTTATTAAACAGACTCACACATTCACCCCAGTGAAATTATCTAAACCTAAAGACCCGGGCGATTTTCTTGTCACGGATATTGACTTGGTTTTTTTTCCTCTTAATGGCCGGTGCCACGCACGGCGTTTGTTGCCCTTACCCATGAAGCTCCTTTTTAGATCTACAGTCCGGCAACAGTGGCGATCAACAAGTTCAAAATATTGGATCTGCTTAGAGTAGTTGAACTCGTAGTAGCCGTGTAACATCCAGATCCACTCAGCTCAGCCCCGTCCACCCCAGCCTCCATCCATCCATGAAGAGATCCCTGCCACCCGACCTGAGACATGACGTATGCGGCGGCGCGTCGCGACGATCCCTCTTTCTTTTCTCCGCCTTGACAATTTATATTATTCTTATTATCATTACTGACTGAGTGATGTCATGAAATTTTTTTTTTTTAATTTTGTCTGGTCTTTGTGTTTGTATTGTGATTGTAGATATGATTTGGTGTGTTTGGTGGGTGGTTGGTTTGAGGACACGTGGGTGTTTATCTAGTAGGTATCTTCGTACTATCTATGTAGGTAGTATGGGTGTAGGTGTAGGTGTTTATAGAGTGGCTGAGGGGAAATATGATCGATTACTACTGATACTAATACTAATATTATTGCTGTTATTATGAGTAGTATATTATTATTGTTGTTGTTGTTGTTATTGTTATTATTGTTATTATTATTACCATGATTGCTATTGTCATTATCATTATTTGATTTGGATTGATAAGTAGGTAGTGACTAGATAACTAGATACCAACCGAGTGGAGGTAGGAAGTAGTAACTAAGTATTAGGTGGTAGGTGGTAGTAATAACTAGGCAGTAGAGTAGGAGTAGAATAGCAGTAGTGAGTGAAGAAGAATAGAGAGAAAGAGATGACAGAGACAAATAGTAGGACAGACAGATACTTGTTCACTTCCTTCCTATAATCCTATACCCACCCATACTTGATATGCACACAGTGATACAATAGTCATGATAAAATAGAATATTAAAAGTCAAGATTTGAATCATCTGTCGGTCGATCAGTCAGTCCAGTATAAGTTATGGAGATATCAAGTAGTGAAGGAGTAAGGGTATGAGTTACCCTACTGCTACTTAACTACATAGCTATTGTCTATCCTAGGTGATCACGGATTTTATCCTACTATACAGGTGGAATGGTGCAGCTGATATGTTAAATAAAAATCCTACACGGTACGACAAAGAGTAATAAAGTATGATGATCCTGCATTCGTCTGCTACTTCTCGCATCGGGGTATTCAAAGCAAATGTCTTCAGAGCAAACCAAGATCCGACCTCGACCACCCACAATCAACCCGTTGCAACCAACAAAATGGACCGTCGGACCAGGACGAGTCCCCAATATACATACCATGGATGACACTAGCAATCCATGAGAAAGAAAAGAAAAGAAAAAAAAAATATAAAAGATCAAAAAACCAGATCGGCTGCTCCGGAAAATGCTTTGCCCTCCCTCTTTTTTTGCAGACCATGAAACGAAAACAATCAAAGAAGATTCAAACAAATGCGCCCCCTAGGAAATTGATTGATTTGGCGTAGGGCGGGATGCTGCCGGGAGAGACTTGAGGTTCTCAGCTACCCTCTAGGGCAGATGGATCAATCAAAAAGCGTGGGAAGGAAAAATGGCAAACAAGTCTAATAGGGGAATCCCCATCCGAACGCCACGCGTGCTATGCCACAAATACAAAAGGCCCTCCAGTATGACGGTGGAAAGAGAAGGGGGTGAAGGTAACAGAGAAAGAAAAAAGGGTAAAGGGTGGTAAGGACAAGGAGCGAATAAGGGTATTATCAATATGGACAGTGGAAGCGGGATCGGTTTCCCCAACTCGGTGTCACGTGTCGACGCCGTCACGGTTCTCATCTGCGAGACCGGTCATCACGGTCATGGATGGTTGGTTGTTGGTGGCAGCTGATCACACCGCTAGATGGGCCGATGCCATGATGTCATATCCGCCCATGTCATGTGTCATGTTCAAGCACGATCATGCCTCGTCGAATCGGCGCAGACGGGGCGAGGTTCATCGTACGATACAGAGCGCATCGGGATTGGATCGGTGGTGGGATGTAGCGCGGAGTCGTCCCGTCGCTTCACCTCCGCTTCCGCTGTTCCATGATCTCCGGCGGTACTCGACTTTCCGCCGCTGCGTATGGTTGGCGTGACATGCTGCGGTGTGGCAGATGATCTGGCCACAGGGGAGGATCCCATGGGAGGAACGTCTCCATCCCAAAATAGAAAAGGAGAGAAAGGAAAAGGGGCGAGAAGGAAAGAAAACGAAATCAAGACCGAGCGGTCGAGAGGAGTTCGACGCGGCAACGTGCTTCAGGATCCCGACCGTGCTGACATCCGGCAACGGGACTGGGGGGCGGGGGCGCGTCTACTTCTGCGACTTCTTGACTTTGGTGCTGGGTCTGGTCATGTCGCTCTTGGTCATGTTTCGGGTCAGACCACCGATGTAATCCTGCAAGAACTTGTTTTCACTTTCTAGTTTATCGTGATCGGACTTGACGGCATCGATGCGTTCGGCGAGGGCTTGGAGGGAAGACTGGAGGGCTTTGGCTTGTCTAGGATAGTCAGTATTGTCAGAAACCGAGGGAAAGAAGCAATAAGGGGGCCTACTCTTGCAAGGTCTGTCGCGCCTCCTTGCCCAGTCGCTCCAGATCGGCAGAGTTACGTCGGGGACTCATGGCGCGGGCGTCGTCGGGAGGGAATTCCTCCTCTTCGATTTCAATCTCGGGGTGATCCCGGGGGACTAGTATGGAGGCGCTCGGTTTCCGACTGGCCATGCGAGGACGCTCTGAGCGACCTCTTCGTTCGGTTTCGGCGTCGGAGATGGAAGAAGATGAGGAGATGGATGAGATGTGGGAGCGACCGTTATCGTTGGGTTGGGGTAAGGTTGGAACGGGAGAGGATCCGTGCAAGTCTGACGTCGACGCCATGATGTCTAATGGGTGGTGGCGTTGCGGTAGAATTCAGGCGGACCAGTGGTTCGTTCTGGAGAGTTGGTGCTCTGACAGTCGAAATTGAGTTGGGAGGAACCGTTGCGGGAGTCACCAGCCACGGAGGGTTTTCTTCCCCTTTTTTCGGTATAATCCTGAGGTGATTGTCCTTGCGCTTTTCTTATTCTTTTTTTTTATCTTCTCTATCCAACACGAAGATCAACTGCTGGTGATCTACCTCTAGCGAAGACGTTCAGATGGGAGATCTGTGTTTTCGCTGGAGGTAGCTGGCGGGGATGAAGTAGGGGGGAAAGGCACCCGAAGGGAATGGTGGCCTGAACGGAGATGGTGTCGTCGGCGGGGAGAGGGGGTAAGAACGCGATCCGATAGCGGTCGTACTAGTCGTCCACAGGAAACCAGAGAAGGGTTTCACCGGAAACGAGAGCAGCAGAACAGGTGAAAAAGTAAGAATGGGGTGTGTCAAAAGAGAAGAGCGAGTGTTGTGTTCGGCGGAGTTGAGAAGGCGACCGATCGGGTCCTCGAGACCACGCAATTTCCCAGAGGCGTGTGGGGGGGGGGAGGAGGGGGGAAGGTTGAGTAGTGTAGTGTTCCGACGTGAGTGGAATCCGTCGAGGTGGAAGTTATTTTGAATGATTATTTTTTTTTTTTTTTAACGAGGGGAGAGGATATGGAGAAGGGATCCTATTGTCTTGAAACTGGTTCGGGAAGGGTTCCAGAAAAGCTCCAGGTTGCAGCGGTAAAAATGGGCGTTGTTGAGGAAATCCCGAAAACGGACAGACTAAAACAGGGAGCGGCCAAGCGAAGGGCGAAAAGGATATAATGAAAAAAAAGGAGCCCGGGTAGGGAATCACTAGGTAATTTCAATACCGATCTAAAGGGAAAATTAAAGGGAGAGAGAGGGGGGGAAAGACCGGAAAAAGAAAAAAAAAATAAGGCGGTCGAAGGAAGGAAGAGAGAGAGAAGACGGTTCAGGGAGAGAGAGAGATCGCGTCGGGAGAGGAGTCAGTCAAGTCCAGAGAGGATCAAAGGAAGAAAGAGAGCGAGAGGGAGAGAGAGGGAGAGAGAGAGAGAGAGAGAGAGCGAGAGAGGAGGGGAAGAAGGAGAGGGGAAAGAAGAGAAAGGTGTGTGTGATGACTGGTGGAGAGAAACTAAGGAAATAATAGTTCGTGGTGGACTATCCGTACTGCTCTTTCTTTTATTCTTTTCTTCGATTTTATTTTCTATTTTCTATTTTCTTCCATATGTTCAACCTCCTTATACTATCCCAGATAGTGTTCAGATGCAATGACGCATGATGGATGGAATGGATATCCCAATCCATCATTCGATCGTGAATCAGGAGAAATCCTAGGAACCCTTGCCGTATGGAGTATCAGATACGGTATCAGGAACAAAGAACATGGCGATCTGATCTCAGAGACTCCTACACATAAGTCACCAGTACAAAGTAAAGCATAAAGAAGACAGTCAAGAATGAGAATCAATCATGAGAATAATAATGAAAATCAAATCAATATCAATCAAAGTGTGGCTCCAAACTCGTGGCCGCCACCGCGGAGGGTTCAACACCTCCCATCTATCTCTGGTATGAGATATGGTATTCTATATGGTATCAGTCCGTATTCTCTATTCCACGCACGTATCCGTCAAACTTCGGTGTGTTGGGAATTGTGGGGATCCTTTACCCTTTTCTTCCCTTTTCTTTTCCCTTTTTTTTCTCTTTTTTTTTTCCTTTCTTCCCTTTCTTTCAAGCTTCTTTCTTCCATCTGTCTCCAGTTTAGTCTCGCTCTCTTAAACCTTTTTATTGGTGGAGGTCTCCTCAAGGACGCTTAGTCCCTCTCCTTCTCCCTCCCTCTCCCTCTCGGGCGGCATTACCACCAACCACCAGCCGAGGATGTGGGAAATTGGCGATGATCCTCATCATACCGCTAGTATATCCATAGAATCTCTCTCTATAATATCATTATTATCATTATCATTATATTATTATCATTATATTATCATGATAATCTAGCATGGATCAGGGATCCTCGGTACGCTGCGCTGACGGAAGGGACGAGGATGCTCTGCCGCCACCGCGGCAAATCCTCATCGGCATCTATCTATTCTCTCAGATGAGGGTCTCAGTTCCCATTCTTGTATCGTTATCATCTTGACAGTATCAGTATAGGCATATAACACATGTATAAAGTAGAAGGTATCAGATAAGATATAAGAGATGAGATAGTAGGGTACAAGGTATAGGATGAGGATACTAACATCTAACCCTCAGCATGATCCGTTCCCGTGGGTTGGCGTCTTAGCGACATACAATAACCAAACAATCAATAAATCACATTACCAACAATAATGTATAAAAATAAAACCAAAGAGGCAAAAGATGAACAATGCCGATCTCCTGGGTCCCCCCCCCAATACCAATCATCTCTCATAGCCCCGTCAACTGGAGTCCCCGACTAACCACGTCGGTCTGATCCTCCGGTCTGATGACATGGAAAAGGCATGGGAAAGAGCATGAGGACAGGACAGAAAAAAATAAAAAATAAAAATAAAAAATAAAAAATAACGGTGATCTTCCCTTCTTTTTCCCTTTCCTATGGTTGATGATATTCTGCGGTGGCGTCGTCTCCATCGGCATCCACGTCTGCAGGCGCCTTCTCCTCTCTCCTCCTTTTTCGTCATCTCTCCGGTGACACTGCGGCTGCAATATCCGGTCTGGTTTTTTCTAAATATTTATCCTTTGTGGAATGTATAAATAAGGGACTGGGTTCGAAAGGGAAGAACACATGGGATCCAACCATGGAACGCGGGAGAGAAGAAGAATTTTCCCCTCAAAAGGGTTCTTCATACGGCTTGATTTGCCGGTTTGATCCACTGTCTCGTTCTTACTTGGGGGGAGGATCGACATCAACGGGATCCATCCATAAATTAATCAATCAAAATTCCAATCAATAGACGAGAGAAAATAGAATAGAATGAAATAAATCGAATATCTATAAGAAAAGAAGGAAAAAAATCATACATGGGCATCACGTCATGGGTTATGATATCTGATCTGTCCGTCTCTTGAATGGATGGAAGAGAACAGCAGGTGGTACAGATGATCCTACATAATACTAACTAATCAGTAATAACTAAGGGAACCCCCGGAGATTTGATCGTTGTGCGACCAAGCGGCTCCGAATCAGCTTACTTTTTTTTTCTTTTTTCTTCCTCTTTTTTTTTTAGATGTCAATCATAATAATGATAAGAAAATAAAATCAGAATAATATAATATACATACTATTGCATCGGAATCGGGGTTCCCTCGCATTGGAGAGGATGGAGAGTCTGACGAATGACATCATGTCTCCAATCCCCATCCCGTCCGTCCTCTGCCTTAGTCCATTCGAGTCTCTCAACCTTCATTCGTGAATAAACTAAAGGAATCCCTCCGTACCCAACAACCAACTGATAATTTATTAAATCTACACCGCATACCGGACAAGTCCTGATTGAGCCCCATTCCGGACCCTCGCTAGCTTCGTTTCAACAGATCATCCCCACCGTGTCTAAACGCCGGATTGGAACCTCTCCGTGTTACTACTACGCAGTAAGTACTAAGTACTAAGTACCAAAGAGTCAGTAGGTAAGTAATAAGTACTACTTAGGACATTCAAACTGTAGTTGTAAACTCGGTCTCAACCCACGCAAGGCGCAGGCGCAGGCGCATGCCAGACAGCGTGTTGAAACGCCGGGAGGACTTCCGCGGCTGGGGATCGTCACCGCATTTTGCAGTGTCCACCAAATATGCTTTTATCTGTCGAGTATGTGGATCGAGAATGTAGTGTAGGATTTATCCACATCCTGGCGTTTACTTGATAAAGTATGTACTTGTTCGCACGTAAAATGTACTACCCTGATGCCGGAACATGCGACTCTCTTGAACACGGAATGAATGAATCGAATGAATGGATGAATGAATGGATCAGGGTGTACATAGATGACGGATGACCTGCACGCGCCAACACATTGTATGTCTCTGTATCCAGTTAGTACATAGATAGCCCATGAGCAGACAGTCTACAAGGCTACAAGTCAAACAAACCAGTAAAATCTGTTCCTCTCCCCCGGGCATCGCATCTCTTTGAATCCTGTGGTTGAGGTAAGCGTGCTTGTGCTTGTGACCTGGCCGAGTGCTGTCACTCCGACTGTTGGTCCAACTGGCGATACACACAAGTCTATGATGGTGGCTGGTGTTGGGTAGGAATGTAGCCTGGTCTGGTGTCTATAAGGTAGTAAGGAGTATATAGTTGATGGTGTCAGTGAGAATGAGAATGCATTGTCTGATTCTTGGAGTGTCGGTGTATTTCTGTAAGGAGTTGTATTGGATAGATCGCATTACGGGGGCGCATGATCAAACGTAGCATATCAAACAACTGGCAGGACTGTTAGAGAGTGTTTGTCCGTTATATATCAACTTGACTGGGTTAGGAGAGGAGGGAGAATTATATCCTGGGGCAGTGAGCAGGGGATGTGATTAATACTGTTGTCAACATGGCATAGCTTTCATGTAACTACTGTAGTAGCAGATTAGTTTCTACGTCAGTCTAAACATGGATGAGGAACTATCCATGAACAAACTACCTAGTCCAAACAACTATTCGATCATGACCATGATTTCCAGTAATCGCTCCAAAGAATAGACCTCCGATCAATGACATATATGGAGTAGTAATGTAGTAGATCAAATCCACAACCCCACAATGGATATACTTCAACCCAGAATAGTGTACCCATAATACAACCTCCAAACAACCTACATCCCACTCCTTCAATTCCTCGAAGTAAGTAACAAGACCGTCAATGAGAAATCATATACATTAAATCAAGAAGGAGAGAAGTAAAACATTAACCTTGCATCGGAACCCCCACCCTCACATCCGAAAAACAATGTCCCCCCAAAATTCAATTCCCCACTGTAAAACCGCTGATCTCGCGCACGATGATATAGACTACCTCCTACCTGCCTACATTTATTACATAGTAATTGTATCCTGTATACTAATACTATATTATACTACACTATACTCCGTACTATGCTATACTATACTATACTATACTATACCTAGGATATGATATGATATGATAATATATACAATATGATATACGCTCAAGCTAAGTTTAGCCCTGCCTTTGCCTTGAATCCCTCCAGTCTAGTGCTGCACTTCTACATCATCGTACTTGTGTTTCTTCCCTTTCTGCCCTTCTTACGTCATTGATTGAGTGTTGCTGGGTTGGGGTATTGGATGGGGTACTTTTTTGCGGAGGAGGTGGGGAGTATGCTTTGCCCTTGTCTTGATATTGGTCTTCTCTTCTTCTCACTTATTTTGTTTGTTTGATATTATCTTTTCTACTACTAACGCTACCTTCCTTGGTAAGAAGAAGATATCTATTCGGAATAATATGTATAACATACAAAAAGTGAAAAGTGATCCCACCTCCCTTGGTAGACTAGTGCCTATCTGCCAACCAACGCCGTATTGACTACCACCCATGGCAGATCCAAAACCTTGTTGCAAACACGCGATCCACCCATAATAGACACATACATGATTGATCGAGTATACCCACTTCATTCTTCGGGAAAATTCAAAGAAAGACGGTCGAGTTAAGACAATGTGGCTGGCTCGGACTACCTACCTTAGGACTCACTTCCGAGACTGTTACTTACTTCCTGGACCCGTGAACCTGGTTTGACTATGTTGTAGTGACTATATGCATGTATGGATCCATGTATGCATGCATGAATGAAGGAGGTAGGTGGTATTCTAGGTATTAGGTGGGTAGGTATGTAGGTAGGTAGGTAGTATATACGAGGTTGCTTTGACGATAATACTACCGTGTTGGAGTAGGAAGTTTCCATTGAGAAATAGAAATGAAAATAAAATCGAAGAAAGAATAATATAATTGCATAAAAATACCCATCCTTGCCTGACCTATCCTCTATACCTAAGCATCCCATCCAACGCCAAAGTACCCATTATAACCATTCCAATAACGCCTTACAAAACCGCGACGGAAATAGAAAGAAGGGAGCATCGGTGTGATGCTGAACTACATCAAGCTCGTCTGCCACTGGTACAGCGCCCGCAGCACCGCTACACCGCCAGACTGTGTCTCAACGGTGCGTCCGCGTCCGCGGTCGTTGACGTCCCCTCGGCCTGTCTCGGAGATTGGCTGAGAGGTCTCCTCCAACGGTGTCAAAGGACGGAGCTGCTTCCGGTGGGAAAAGTTGGGTTCTGGCGCAATGGTGGTCTCGCCATCTCCCTCCGGAACGCGACTACGGAGGGCTCCGACCAGCGGCTCTGAACCCTCTGCTCGCTCCCCGTAGTTGCGGTAGTCGATTGCCCCAAAGGGCAGGGGGCCGTCGGTGGATGTCTCCGACGAGCGATAGTGAGTGCCCCACCAGGTCCCGAACTTTCCGTCCTCGTTGCGCGTCGCCCGCGCCGCATTGGCGTTGTGCTCGATCCAGCGCCCGTAGCTCCCGCACTGGCGCAGGTGCCATTCATAGATGTGCTCCCAGTCAGAGTTGTCCGGCCGAGTCGCGTTGGCGCTGGCCAGGAAGCGCGCCTCCTGCGGGTTGATAGGCCGGCAGAACTCGGCTAGGTGGTGGAAGAAGATGCCCTTGAAGGTCTGTCCGTCCTGGGAACATCCGCCCGAAGAGTCGCATGCGTCTTCTAGGACTCCCCCGCGACCGAGACCCGTCCACTTTCGGCTAGACTGGTTATGCCAGCCGGTGGCCCGTATCACGCGGTTGACTAGTTCGTGACCGTCCTGTAGGTAGTCTGGCGACGCCGTGGCAAGCCAGAGACCCCTCAGCCCGCTAAGGATCACCCCTTGGTTGTAGGTGTATACCATCGGATTGAGCACGTCGCAGCGGCGCGACCCCGGCCGGTTGGAGCCTTGCCAGCCGCTGATGTGAAATCCATCAGCGTAGAGCCCGCCAATGCCGACCATTTTGGAGCTGTTGAGCCACCTGTATCCCTCGATGGCGGCTTGCAGGTGGGCGGGATGGTGCGGGTACCCGTCGGCGTGGACGTTCTGGCCCAGCGTATCTGCCACGAAGGGCGAGTCGATGATATCGCCCGGGAAGTAAAGGTACATGGAAACGCTGGCCGATATGTACAGCTCGTTCGTGATGGCGTTTTTATACGGAGACAGCCGGGGATTCCAGACCATGCCGCCCCCGCACAGCGACGTGTCCCAGCCTGCTGACGCCAGTTCTTGGAACAGGCGCGCTCGGTGAGCGGCGGGAATCCGGAGCTGATTCCCATACCAGCGTCCACCGGCGGAACCAGTCTGCGCTGATTCGTCGTAGTGCAGGTCGGAATGAAGCGCCTGGAACTTGATGCTCTCCAGCCACCCCAACACGATCCAGAGCATATCGTCAAAGGCCTGATTGCGGACCGAAAAGGCGTCCTCGCCGAAGTAAAACGCCGAGATCTGACCGAAGAAGCGATTCAGCAGATTCTCCATTTCCAGAGACAGTGGACTGTTTGCCGCGGCAGTCAACGACGACAGGGTGGCTGAGATGTGCGTGCCTAGAACGGCGGCGGTCCAATCGATGCTGGTGGGCCAGGTCCCTTGCCACAATTCATAATACTCATCTTGCATGACATTGAGGGCATCCAGGAGATCACGCCGGGTGCGGTCGGCCGCAGTATCTGTCGGCTCCTCTGTTGGAGATAGAGGAAGTTGTTCTGAGGATGTGTCCAACAAGGCATGCGGGGAGAGAACCTGCTGAGACCGCAGTGCCAGCGCATTGGTTGGGATGAGCATGCAAAGAATGCTCCATATAAATAAGTAGACCATTTTGTGTTTTCTTTATTATTTCCTTTTTTATTTATTTTGGGTTTCTTTCCTAAGCACCAAGGAATCAATCAACCAAAGATAAGAATGCAACGGTGCCATCGAATCAACGAATGCGATCTAGGAGCGCTGCACCAATGGACGGGGCAAGACGTAGGGAAAGAATAAGGATACGTCCCGTCATGCAGAAAAATACTCTGACCCCTGCATTGAGGTCACACAGGAGGATGATGGAAAGGAAGAAGAAGATGGAGAAAGCGAAGAGGTTGAGAAGTCGGGCAGGTTTAAATTCCAATGCGGGGAATTCCTTCCGGCCGCAAACCGCTGATGGCGAATGCGCCAAGTTGGGTCAGATATGTCAATCTTTCAATCCGGTTAATCTGATTCAGGGGAAAATTGGTTTGTGTTTTATAATTCATGAGTCTGATTCTCGATTCAGCAGGCCTGATGGTTCAACTCATCTCTGATGATGTTGATTTTTAGGAACATCTACTCAATTACATATCTCGCCTAGCACAGCAGACCGTATGATAAGGTCGGATCTACAAGATAGTCAGGCTGATTGTAAGACACCAATCGCGACAAAATAGAAGAAAAAGAGAGAGAAAAGAGGAAAGAAAGCTCTGCAGATGCTTATAACCAGCGCATGACACGCCGAATCACAGAATATATTCTAGCAACGAGCCCAGTATACTCGAGGTCCAATTAAAACAATTTTCTGTCTGGAATCTTCTAAGCCAAGTCAGCAACATGCGACGCAGACGAGACACAGCAGGCCTACCGTATTGCTAATGAATTTCAGCGCCGGCACAGTATCTCGGGATATCATCCCAGGACCCATCGTCCTTGGAAGATCGTGCCGGCCATGGTCGTTTGTCACCCAGTATGGGTCGAGAGTCCTGTCATAGCCATATGTAGAGTGGTAGTAGTATATCTCCATCCTCAAGTCGGCAATCGTGAAAAATAAAAGCCAAAGTACTCCATCAGAGGTTGTCTCAAGCCACAGATGTGCCACGCAATATAACAGAAAAAGAATAAAGAAGGGTAAAAAAAATCAAAGCTGCTCATCCTCTCAATCCCGCTCCCGTTCGTTATCCGCGCCGGGGCTGCGACTCCGGCTCCTGCTGCGGCCTCGTCCACCTGCACCACCACCGCCGCGACCACCCCGCTGTCCGCCGGCTTTGCCTTTGTTGGAGGGCGGTGGTCGCACGAAAGCAAAGTCCACTCCGATAGTCTGCTCGAGCAGTTTGGACCCGTTCAGGGCTTTGATGGCATCTTCGGCTTCGGGGAGGGTAGAGTATTCGATTAATGCGTAGCCCTAGTGCATGTCAGTATAACGAGCACATTCTTCTTCTTCTTTTTTCTCAAAACACCCAATAGGAGAAAGTGGCTGACCTTAACATAACCTGTCCGACGATCCAAATTCAGATTGAAGTTCTTGATCTCCCCATACTCAGCAAACAAATCCGTGACATCCTCCTCAGACGCCTCCTCATGGATATTAGTGCAGAGAATGATCCATCCCTCGATACTGCGCACGGCGACGGCGCCACTGTCTGTTCGCGGGTCGACGCTCTTGTCGCCCGATTGCGCGGGGACTTCGGCTTCCTCGTGCGCGACGGGCTGATCGACGTCCATTTCGGCGGACATGATGTGGACAATATAGTAGGATAAATTAATCGGATTCTCGTAGCGTGATAGCAGGCGGGGAGGGAGGATTGACAGTCGTGGTTGTGGATTAGGTGGGATGGAGTGAAATGGAGATGAATATGAAGCTCTTGGGCTGCGGAGCGCGGAGCTTGCGGTGTGATTATGTCAGCATCTGGATCTGATGCACGATATAGAGTAGTAGTATGTACATACTATCGCTCTAGTTGAATTACAATATATAGAGATCAATCATAAACGTGTGATCTCTGTTTGATTATGTGGATTTAATTACTTTGAATCGGTGGAAGTTATAGAGCATAGCACATAAGACCTTGTTATTTACACCTACCGATCACCCTAAATCTTCTGTATCCAAAGGATTGAGAGAGAGAGAGAGAGAGAGAGATGATGCAGGCTTGATTGGTATACATACTTGACTGATATATAGACGGTCAATTGCATTCATCATGCTTGTAGTAGGAGTTTATATGAAGCCAGGGTCGATCTACATCTGTACACGGCCCCGCCAGTGTCATGGCTTAATCCATTGTATATAACCCTCTATTCTATTGATCATACAATGCTGCCATAAGATGCTATAGCTGTGAATGTAAAAGACATAGAAGGCAGTGTAGTAGTCTAAGCACAATCTAGTATAGCCTCTACAGTACCATAGTGAGTGCAGTTCTTGACTAAATCTCCGGTCTCAATATAATATCAATTCACTGCCTGCTGGACGACTGATCCAGAAGTAGAAAGCCCAAGAGGGTCAACAGACAAGGACAGTAGAAAACACAGTCTGATTACCCATTTAGGTAGCCAAGTGAATGCTCAACAGCAGAAGTGAATACAATAGAAGTGAATACAAACCAACCTCTGAACCATCTATAAAGACTGTCAATCTGAGAATTGTCTACCTACACCTCTTCATTTCTTTATCTCTCTATCTCTAACTATCTGGAGACATCTAAAGAAGATCCATCTTTATCTAAACTGTATTCAAAGATATCAAAGTATCAAATCTAACCCTCATCATGCTCCGCTGGTACGTACCCTTCTTACACATCTATACCATCAACACACCACACCACAACACCATCATCACCACTCCAAGTAACAAGAAAGAACAATCTAACCTCAAAAAACAGTGACGACCCGACCTGCACCTGCCAACCAGCGCCCCCCAAGCCCAACCGCCAAATCCAACTAACTCTCCACGACTCCTCCACCTCCAACACAATCGCAATCCACCACGCCGACGCAGACCTCGATATCGCTTTCGACATTATCAATATAAGGCTCGTTCTGCAGGAGACTATCTATCGTGTTCTTCCTCATACCCCTTCTTCCACTTCTGGTGGTGGTAGAGAGATTAATACATCAAGGACTCCGCTTCCGAAACGGCCTGTTTCGTGGACGTTTAGTATGAATTTCCCGATATCTACTACCCGCAACACCAAGAACGGCACCAAGAGCAACACTCAGAACAGCATCAAGAATAAGAGCAAGAGCAAAATCAACAGCAACAGCAACAGCAGCGGCGGAACCACCCTCCACTTCGCCAACCTCATCGGTCTAAACGATAACTCCCTCCTCCTAACCCTAACCCTCCAAACCACACCCTCCGAAACAGGAGCAGGGGTAGCAAAAGTCCACACCAAACACCGCATCAACAACTTCAACACAGCCCTCGAAAAAAGCAACCTCCAAGAGTGTCTCCACCTCCCTCTTCTGCATGCCCAACAACATCATCAACACCAACATCATCAACACCAACAACAACAACAGCATCAGCATCAACAGAAGGAGGGCAAGGGGAGAAAAGTACAAATGCAAATCTTCCTCCCCGCAGAAAGACTCCACAGCTGGCGAACAGTCGCTCTCATCGTGAGAACCTTTCGCAGAGTCTCTACTGAGCAGTGGTGTCAGCTGATACATTTGAAGCCGGATCCGAGACCGCCTGGGCTGGGGGGGCTGGATTGGAGGGGGTTGGAGGATTTGGTGCTGGCTTCGTCTGTTTTTTCTACGTCGTCTTTGAGTGGGGATGGAGTTGGGGATGGAAGAAAGGAGATGAAGATGAAGATTATGCAGAAGAAAGAGCCAAACAAAAAAAAGAAGACCGTGGAGAAGAAAACGGAGGACAAGAAAATACCGTGGGGAGAGCAAAAGAAAGAAGAACGTCTTCCAGAAGACGTAGATGATCCTGTCGTCGGCGTCGGCGATTACATTCTCTTTCGGGAGCTGTATACTTGGTGACACTGCCTTACTTACTTACTTACTTACCTGGTGGATGGATAGGTATTAGCAAGATCATACATGGTATGTACATACAGAGTGCAGAGTGCAGAGTGAAATGGGGAGGTAGATAGTTTCTAGGTATGTCCATACAACAGAAAAGTAAAGATTAAGTTCCTACAAAGTAAAGTAGATAAATCAAATAATATTAATTCTATTATCATGTCTAATCATAAGTAATGGTAATGGTAATGATATCTATCTCGCATTGCAGTATCCGTAAAGCAACCCTTTTAAACCCCATAAGATCATCAATTCATGTGCGTAAATAGATCGGGTATCTGAAATGATCCGCTGCGCCTGGGTACATGCTTGAACAAGTTGATTCTTCTTTCTTTCTCTTCTTTTCTTTTCTTTTCTTTTACGCCGTATGCCGTATGCTGTAATCCACCATCCATCCTTCCCTTTATTCACGCTATGAGTCGTCACTATCATTCGCTAATCCAGAGAGATAACCTCCACGGAGGGACTGCGCGCATCGCCCATAGTCTGAATCTGAGTTTGAGAGCGGGCCTGTTCTATCTTCGGCCGCTGGGTCAAGGATGCAGGTCGATCGTCCACGCAAATCGACTTGCGCTTTGGGGGCCCACGGGACACGTCGGGACCGGCTCCCCCGTGCTGCGGCGCCGGGCGGTCAGCTTCGTCCTTCAGGGTCCAACTGCCGTCTGATTTGACCTGGATGGCCCGCGCGCCTTCCAGGCGGTTGGTCGCTGCCAGGATGTTGCGCACCTCGCACAAGAAGCCATCGATCACCAGGTTTTGAGGTCGGGCGTCGCGGCCGCAGATGGGACACTTCCAGTCGTCCTTCAAGGCCTGTCGGTCTGACTTGGCGGCGCGGGTGCGGATCCACGTGTCGTGGTCGAAACACTCTTGGTGGGCGCAGCGCTGGCCCCGCACGGGACGGTCGAAGATCCGCGCCGTGAAGGGATCGACTAGGCTGACGGTGAGCTCCTCGCTGACGATGCTCACGTCGTCGTCGTCCCGTGCGGCCGGGTGGAGTCGTTGGCGGATCCGCTCGCGGCACTGGCCGGCGGGAAGCAAGGCGGCAAGTCGGATGGTTTGCGTGAACGAGGTGATGTCGAGGACCTCCACCGCGGCGGCGTAGAACTGGTCCTTGGACTCGGCCGCGTTGCGGATCAGATGCAGGGTGACGGTGTTGGTCCCCGGGCGCAGGTGCCTCGTGATCTCCTGGGGTAGGTCTTTGCCGTGGTGGAGCTTGCGGCGGAAGGAGAGCTCGGCCCCGTTGACGAAGATGTAAGCCAGGCTCGGCCAGATGGCGTCTGCCACGCTCCACGCGGACGGGCTGACGGCAGTGGTCGATGGGCTCACCCGGATGCAGCGCAGTCGGTAGATCTGGCTGCCATCCCGCACGATCCGCGAGGGGCGCTGCCCGACGGGCGTCCCCAGAAATTGCGGGAACCGCTGGCAGTCCGCGGGGGACAGAGTGAACTCCCACGCGAAGGCGCACTGCTTCGGGCCGAGGGGCGTCGGGCCCACCGAGAACGCGGACAGGTGGGGGAAGAGCTCGCCCTCGCCCTCTTCGCCGTCCAGCCCGCGCACCACGATCCGGCTGTACGGGTCCCGAAGGTGGGCCTGGTGCAGGGCGTGGCGGAACGGGTTGGTGCGGGACGTAGCGGGTGGGATCACCCCCGGCGGCGGGAGCAGGGGAGGATAGACCGGCGGTGCGGAGGCGCGAGACAGCTGGTGGGGAAAGGGCGGCGGCATCCGGGCCCGGCCCGACCACGTCGTGACGGCCGCCGTCCCGTCGGCGCGCCGCTCGATCCGGGGCTGCGGCTGGCCGGCCCATCCGTGCGGGGAGGACGGGGCCACAATGGTCGTCGGGGACGCGACCCCCCGCGACGGCGGCCGCATCGCTGGGGGACCGCCGGCCGAGGGCGCGAATGTGGCCATGCGGGGTGACGCCGCCGCCGCGTGGGAGACGGGGGCCGGGTGCCGATAGCTCTGCGGGTGGAAGGCACGGGCGGGCGATCCGGGAGGTTGTGGCTCGCCGCCTGGGGCGCGCTGTACGGCGACCCGCAGATGAGGGCTCACACTCCCCCCCGGGGTGTGCGTCGAGGGGCGTCGGCTCGAAGGGCGTCGGCCGGGGCCGGCGATCAGAGGCCCGGGCGACTCGGCGGGCGGAAGGGGCGGCACCGACTGGTAGGCATGAATGATCTGTTCATTCTCCCAGCGCATCTGAGCCTGGGTGACCAGCTGCGCGGAGCGTCGGTTTTGGTGGCCGACGTCCCGTTCCCAGATGGCCTCCAGGTCGGCCTCCGGGCGGAGCACGGGCAGTCGGCGGGCCATGGCCAAGAAGACGACGTTCTGGAGGGTGCGGGAGGCCATGCCAAAGACGATCAGGAGTTCGTCGGCCAGCGGCGGATAGTCGCGACTGCGGATGCGCAGGTCAAAGGCGGGCCACTGTTCGGTCAAGCGCGCTAGGCACTGGGCAGCCTGGTCCAAGGCCAGCCGGTAGACGGGCGAGTGCATCAGGATGCTGACGGGGGCGGGGAAGTTCATCACCCACTGCAGGAAGTCGGGCGACAGGCGCTGGTTGTCGACCAGAAGCTGTCGGAGGATGGTCAAGCCGTCGGCCTGCGGGGTGGAGAAGCCCGGGATCTGGTAGAACAGGGCGGGGGCGATACTGTGGATGCAGTAGATCTGGTGGATGGCCATGTAGAGCGTGTCGCCATAGCCACAGGCATTTTGCAGGAGATGGAGTCGCGGGTTTTCGACCACTTTGGACGACATGTCACCACCCGCCGACCGGTTTCGGTGCTGCGAGTAGACGCTCAACCGTTGCGAGGAGAGGGCATAGAACTCCGCGTCCACCGCGGGGACGGACGGGTAGCCGGGGACCGAGGGGGCCGGAGCCGGATGATGCGCCGACGGTGTGGGAAGGAACATGCTCCGGGGGGACTCGGTCGGGGCGTGATGAGAGGCTGGATGCGAGGGCAATCTCGATGTGTCGACACTCATCTCGCCCGGGGTCGGGGTGGGAACCGGGGATGTCAACGACAATGCGGCCGGCGGGTGCGCACCCTGCTCCCCGTGGACGAGCTGGTCTCGCGAAGAGCGCGGTCCCGATCCGGCGGTTGGGGGCGGCGACGGCAAGGGAACCCTGGGGGCGTGACTGTGCTCATCGTGTGGTGCACCGGCCCCCGTTGGACTCGGCTGCGGCCCGGCGGTCGAGGAGGCCACGGGGGTGGTCGTGGTCGCGAGGCGCGGCGACGGGGCGATGGCGGCGCCGGTGGTGGTCAAGTGCAGGGCCGGGGGCAGCGGTCGCTGAAGCGATCGGGACGGTTGTCCTGGAGGTTCTGCTTGAGGCGGAGGCGGTTGACTCTGGGTGGTGGTCGCCGTGAGGGAGGGCGGGAAGGACGACATGGAGGGGGGGTCGGCGGGGGGAGCAGCGTCGTCGGAGACAGTAGAGACGGGCCCAGCATTCTCCTGGTGGGGTTGTGTGGTGACTATAGAAAGCGAGCGGGGAGCGAGCGGGCGACGACGCGTACGATGGGCCGCAGAGGTGGGAGTTGACGCCGCCGGAGCATCCAACATCCACGATCTGCGCAGCCCACCGAGAAAAAGATTGGCGGTGGAATTGGAGGAGGAGAGGATAGAAGGGGGGGAAGAAGGGGGAGGTGGGGGAGGAGGAGGAAGTTGGTTGTGGTGGGAGGAAGATGAAGCAAAAGTGGAGGAAGAAGAAGTTGAATGGAGAGAATTGTCGGTGTTGATGGAGTGGATGGCCTGAGGCTGAGGATGATCAGGATTATGATCGGAGTTATGATTGGAGTTGTGCGGATTAGGTAAGGAACTGCATTGATCCTTGGCCGCCATCTCAGTCTTCTTTGTTTCCTTCGCTTCCTTCTCTTTCATCCTCGTGTTTTCTTGGTTTGGTGCCTGGAAAGATTCCTTTTATGGACTCATGCCTTTTTCTCTTTTTGACAATGATGGAATGGGGGGGTACGTTCATCGTTGGTTGGAATTTGGACTCAAAGGAGAGAGTAGAAGATAGAGTAGAAGGGAGGGGAAAACCAAAGTGAGAGGAAGCCTGAAGAGATGGATAAATTCAAGCAGAGGAAGGAAATGTGGATGACAGGAGAAGAAAGGAGGAGGATGAAAGAAAGAGAGAAAGAAAGAAGAAAGAAGAAAGAAGGATGGCTGGAGGAGACGGAGAGGGTCTTATATATGGGCCTGATCGAGTGTATTCACTGCATTTGAATCAGTGTCTGGATCTTTCCCTGGAGTGATTCTATATCTATACAATATATATACAGTAATAACTTAGATTCTAAGTTAGTATTAACTGGTATTCTCTCGAGGTTGAGACCAGGATCTTGACAGTGACTATAAAGTGAGATGATGATCACTGGGATTACTCATCTTCATATCTGGATTTATACAGGGACAGTCACAGCAGTCACAGCAGACACCACAGTCAAACAACAAACAAAGAGTGAAAGAAGAGACAGGGAAATGGAAAGAAATGGAATCAAAAGAAAAAGAAGAGTCAACATAATAAAAAAAAAGGAGAAGACAAAGAGAGGGAAACAAAGAGGAAAAGAAGGTGGAGATTCCCCTGCAGGACCGACCGGACGCGACCTGTCACCGTTCTGGAAGATTTATACCGTCGATCTGACCAATCTTATTTATATTATTTAGATTATATTATGATATATTACCTAGACGGTGACTGTTGGGAGTTTCCCCCTTCTCTGTTATCTTGTATGATTTATTTGATCGATTTCAATCTAGTGTATTTGTTATGTGGTCAAGATGCCCAAGAACGAAATGGGTTCTCATCTAGACGGCCTCAACATCCATGTCCAAGATCCATGTCATCTGGTTGACAGACTGATCCAATTTCCCTAGATCGAACGAGGCAATCAGAGACGCTGAATTGTCCATCCTGGTCCAGTTGGTCTTGCATCCCCGTTGGCGCCACGACTTGTCCAGCTGGTCAGCCTGATACCAAATAATAATTAGACTCGAATCGAGAATAGGAAAATAAATCGAGAATAAACCATAGGAGATAATAGAGAAGAAATAGAGAAGACGTGAAGAAAAATAGAAGAAATCAGACTATTTATAACCGTTACATCAGAACGACCGTCTTAGTTGGGCCTCATCTCTCTCTCTCTCTCTCTCTTCTTCTCTTCCACGCTTTCTTCCACTCCACCTCCTCTCTCCCACACTTCGACCTACTTCTCCCCATCCACTCTTTTTAACTTCGGGTGGTGACGCTCATGACCCACCCAGTCTATCTCTATCCACCAAGAGATTCATGGTTATACCCTCCTCTGAACCATTAAATGATCGACAAGATTGTCTCCTCTCGAATCGCCCACTCTCCGCCTTAGCGCTGGCTTGTCAATCGATCCATCATCATCAATCAATCATCGTCCACCAGCTTTCAATCAGTCAATTATTTGTTTCTCCACTGATCAGTCATATATCTCTCCTCTCTCTTCCCTTCTTGATCTCTCTTCTCTCTTCATCTTCTTATATTCTATCCTCCTCCTTCTCTTCTTTCCATCTTCTCTACACAGCACGGAGTACGGAGAGATCTTCATCTATCTTCCTCCGCACTAGGTCGAATCCTGGTCCTTCTGATATCATCGACTCCCTCGGTTTAAGTCCCGGCGGTTGGACCCCGCCATCTTCCTCTCCAACTCCTGGTCGACGTGAATCTGCGTCCGATCTCCTCGGGGTCAATTCACTTCAATCTTCACGCCCACCGACCTCACTCAATATTTACTATTTAATCAAAGAGGACGAAAAGAAGGAGCAAAGAAAGAGGGAGAGACAAGACAAGACGAAAAAGAAAAAGGAATAAGGGAAAAAGAAAAAGAAAGAAAAATCGTTCAGATCCAACCTCCCAATCAAGGGCTGGGCGGAATTTACTCAACGTTTTCGGTCCCTCCAAAAAAAGTCACATTCCGTTCGCACTTTCTCCTCGGCCAATTGTTCCCTCTCTCGCCCCCCTTTCGACCCTGCGACCTCCGATCCCGCATACTCTCTCCGTCGGTCCACCCACCAATTCGCCAGATTCCCGTTCCAAGGGTGTGGTGATTTGACCGCGAACGTTCGACCGACCCGAGAGGGCTGTTGGGTCCCCATGTTCCGCGCATTGCTTCCTCTCCTCTCGTCGTTGCGCCCGCGGACCGTCCTACTAGATTTGGCTCTCTGATCCTCCCGCTCTCCTCCCCTCTCCTCCCCTCCCCCCCCCCTCCTCTTTTTCACCCATCACCTCGAATCGCTATCTCGAGGGGATTGACAATGGCTTTAACTTCACCCCCCCGCGGCGTGAAGCCCGGTGACCATCTCTTGGTCGTCCGTAAGCTTTCCTCCCCCCACCACTCCCCCGACGTCGGTCGCATGACCTGCAACCGAGGCGCGTGGGAGTGCGTCACTACCTCCGATCCCTCTACTCACTGATTCTGCGCCCAGATGATTTCGATGCCCGTGGCCCCGACGAACTGACCCTGCGACGCGGCGAGAAAATTGAATTGGTCGAGATGGATGATGGATTCGGGGACGGCTGGTATCTCGGAAAGGATACCAGCTCCGGTGCCTCGGGTCTCTTCCCAGGAGGTAGGATCCCCATCGGTCTGTTCCCGCCGAGAAGGAAGCTGATGGATCGCCCCCGCAGTGTACACGACCGCCGCCCCCAAGATCCCCATTCGGCACCGGACGGAGTCTGAAGCCGATACCTCCCACACGAACGCGCAATCAACCTCCGAAGGGCAGTCCTTGTCGTCCGAGACAACGGCGGTCGTCCCAAAGAGCGGTGAATCCACCCCTCACGCCTCGCGTCATGCGAGTCTGTCCGACATGCGCGCTCCCGACCTGGATGCGGCCTCGTTTGCGCCCAAGCCGCCGCAACGCGCCAGCTCCTCCCCCCTTCCGACGGCCAAAATGGCGGTCGACGTTCAACGCTCCCTGCGCCAGGGCATCGACGGCCAGCTGGCCGGACCTGGCCAGGAGAGTCCCGTTATGAACGAGACCCTGAGTGTCATCGACGAACACATCACCGACCTCAGCACCCCCCGTCACAGCATGGCCCCCCATCAGGAGCACAGCAACAATAACAACAGCAAGGTCGCGAACGACTCCGCCAGCGAATACAGCTCCCACCTGGAGAACCGCATGTCCTACATCAACGGCCACGAGACCGATGAGGAGGAAGAGAACCACCCCACCGAGGACGAGGTCCGGCAGTGGGATCCCGCCGAGACCGCCCGCTATCTGCGCCAGCTGGGCCTTGAAGCCCGTCACTGTGATATCTTCGAAGAGCAGGAGATCACCGGCGACGTGCTGCTCGACATGGACCAGGACTTCCTCTTTATGAAGGAGTTCGACTTTGGCGTCATGGGCCGCCGTCTCAAGACCTGGCATCGGATCAAGGCCTTCCAGGAGGAGGTCAAGGGCGTGATACCGTCCCAACGCCAGTCCTCGCGGGGTTCCACCTCCGGCTTCGCCACCCCAGTGGACGACCGCAGCCTCAGCCGCGCCGGCCACACCAGCTACGTCCTCCCGCGGATTCCCCACGTCCGCGGCTCGACCGGCTCGCACCGCCTGAGCGGCTCCCTGCCCACCAGCTTCGGCGCTCCCGGCTCCGCCCCGGGGCCCCTGGACCATGCCCGTCGACCCTCCGCCGCGTCGATCCGGGATGTCAATCACTCGCGACGCCACTCGTCGATCGACACCACTAACCGGTTCTCCACTGCCGCCGACGGGTCCCCGCCTTTACGTCATCACCAAAGCGGTTCCTTTGATCGCAGCTGGACCCTAAACGGAGGGGGCAGCCAGCGGGCGCAGCCACCCCCGCGCCCGGGCACGTCCCTGGGAGCGGCCCCCGTCACGGCGTCCCCTGACGCCATCACCCCCCCGCACGCCGTCCGCGGATCCGGATCGAACGGATCCGACTCGGCCATCGTCGTGAACGACGATCTCGACCGGGGCTACTTTTCCGGCCCCGAGGCAGACACCCGCCGGGTCAAGCGCCTGCAGAAGCGGACTTCAATGGGCGGGAGCATGACCTCGCGGCTGTCGAGCGGCACGGATGAGCCGCCGTACCGGCTTCTCCCCGGCTCCCGCCGGCGACACTCGCGCATCGGCAGCGCCGACTCCATCCGGGACGCCGTGCCGCCGCCGCCGGCCGGGGCCTCGGCCCGCTCGTCGTACGCTGCGCCCGCGCCGCCGGTGCCCAAGGGTCGGTTCCGGAGCCTGAGCACGCGCATCACCGACCGGCAGGCTCACCCGTCTGCCACCGCCCGCAGCAGCGAGGAGAAGGCCTCGAGCCCCGGCATCCTCGCCGCGCTGTCCCCGTTCACCGGCAAGGCGGACCGGTCCGAGAAGCCGGACCGGGACACGCGAGCGATGTCCCTGAATCCAGTCAAAAACGCAGGGCCCAAGTTCCGCCGGGCCATGGGATTCCGCACCTCATCCGACGTCGCCCCCAAGCGGTTGGACACCACGGTGGGCCCCGCGTCGCCCGCCCGCGACGTTGACCCCGCGTCGGCCCGCACCGGCTCCACGACGCCGTCGACCTCGAAGAGCTCGGAGCGCCACAGCACCGACGGGTCGGCGAAGAACGCGGACGGCAGCCTGTCGCTCCCGCGCAGCCGGACGACCGCGGCCAAGAACGGCACGGGCACCAAGTCGAAGAAGGACACCAGCGCCTACACGCGCGGCCTAGAGAAGAAGTCGCCCCAGGAGCAGATGCGGGGCTGCGACTACGCGGGCTGGATGAAGAAGCGGTCCTCGAACTTGATGACCACATGGAAGCCCCGTCTCTTTGTGCTGCGGGGCCGACGCCTCTCCTACTACTACTCGGAGCAGGACACTGAAGAGCGCGGCCTCATCGACATCACCGCCCACCGCGTGCTCCGGGCGGACCACGACCCGATCGTCGCCCTGCACGCCACGCTCACGGGCGCCACCGCATCGCCGACCTCGCCGCCGACGGAGAAGGTGCCGCTGTCCGAGTCGACGCTGAGGGCCCCAAAGCAGACTAACGAAGGGCCCTTCTTCTTCAAGCTGGTACCGCCCAAAACCGGCCACTCGCGCACGGTGCAGTTCACCAAGCCGGCCATCCACTACTTCCAGGTGGACAACGTCAAGGAGGGGCGTCTGTGGATGGCCGCGCTGATGAAGGCGACCATCGAGCGGGACCTACAGAGTCCGGTGGAGTCGTCCAACAAGCAACGAACCATCAGTCTTAAAGAGGCGCGGCTGATGAACCAACGGCCCCCATCCCTGATGGCCGCTCCGCCAACACCGGAGGAGCCGGAGACGCAGGACCAACCACTACCAATGCCGCCGTCAGAGGCCACAGGCCTACGCACCCAGGGTCTCCGCGCCGACGGCATGACGCCTCCGGCAGAGCCGGCGGCAGCAGTCGATGAAGACAAGCCGGCGTCGAACCAACTGGGCCAGCTGGACACGGGGCCGACCTCGTTGCTCCCGGAGTCGATGACGAAATCCGAATAAACCGTGCCATGTATCCTTGGACGGTGCACCTACCCTATTCCTTCATTTATGACTCGGACCTTTCCTTTGTATTTCCGTTTGTTCCTCTCTTTTTTCTACCCCCTTGCTTGGCGTTTAATGTGATATACCCCCTATTGGATCCACCTTGGATTATTCTTTACCTCTGTCATTAATCCCCGTCCTACCCCATCGTTTTTGTGTCGTTAGTTTGCAATCCATTTGTCTTGTGACTCTGGATCTTTGATCTGGTTCGTATGTAGCGAGAGGATGTGGCGCGCTCTACTAGTCTTGAGTGTAAAATAAGCGTCTCTACGACCTTTCTTTTATCGTCCGAATTTGATCAACTTATTTGATACGGTAGACTTGTGGGAAACAATGCCCTGGCTTCACCTAATCCGTTAAAAATGTTATTTGATTTTTCATTCTATACATTGGGTTCTGTCGATGAACTTTTGACTCGATGCTGTTGTGGTGGTGCCTGTGAGGTAATGATAAACGGAGAGGCTATATATATATATTTTCTATTTGTAGGCTGATACAGGTAGTTAATGCAACGCATGTATATATTCGAGATCTCTGTCCCCACTAAGAATGAACTTGAATTGTAAGTGTTCGCAGCCGGTCTGTTGAGAAAGACCGTTGGAAATATTAGCCATTGTCGGTGGTGGATAATGCTATCTATTTTTATACCGCGCTGATCTTCGATCTTCCCCTTCTTTTCGCCTCAACTTCTCTCTCTCCTCCCCTTCACTCTTTCGGGGCCACAGCACAATGGATCCTCTTCATTCCCAATAAACACAAACCAAATTATATAATTATACTTACAACCCCCCCGCCACCACCCATGCCATCCCCATGTCTCTCCTCCACCTTCTCCGCCGAATCCTATCGCGCGCGCTATGCGTGCTCCTCCCATTGGCCATAACAAGCAGTCTATACCTCTACCTTTACCCCGTCTTCCAAGGTTGCGCATTCCCCCTCCCTACCCCGAACGAAGAGCCTTCCAACCGCCGACTCTCCTACCAACACTCCCTCCACCAACACCTTGCACCGCATTCCGCCCCCGACCCCGCCCTCGTTAGAGTCCTCGTGCTAGCAGACCCACAACTCGAAGGCGACAGCTCGCTGCCCAAACCCGAACATGAGCTCCCCGCGAGACTGCGCTACCACTGGGAGTCAGTGAGCGCGTCCGTCCAGCGCGCCCTGCCTTCTCCCCGGCACGACGACGACGACGACGACAACGATAACGACATCCGCACCGCTGTTCACGACATCCGCACGGCCGTCTCCTCCGCCGTGCGCGCCCTCGCCAAAGACGACCTCCCCCGCGCCCTACGCGCCGCGCGCAAACGCCTCGACCTCCTCGGGAACGACTACTACCTCGCGCATATATACCGCACGCTCCACTGGTGGAGTCGCCCTACGCATGTCACTGTCCTAGGCGATCTCATCGGCAGTCAATGGGTTACGGACGAGGAGTTTGATCGTCGTGGGGGTAGATACTGGGATCGTGTGTTTCGGGGGGGCCAGCGCGTTCCTGATGAGTTGACTGTGACGGGGGCGGAAGACTACACGGGGAGTCATGACGGGGCGGCGTCAGAGGCCGCAACGCTGGAAGAGCTGGAGCTCCAGCGCACCGACTCGCCGTGGGCGCAGCGCATCGTCAACATCGTCGGGAACCACGACGTCGGGTACGCAGGGGACGCCAGCGAGTCGCGACTGGAGCGATTCGAGCGGGTGTTCGGGCGCGCGAACTACGATATCCGATTCCGCGCGCCGCCTGTCCATCTCAACAACGACACTAGCACAATCACACCAATCCTGCACCTCATCAATCTCAACACCCTCACACTAGACACCCCGGCCCTTTCTCCCACGGTCCAAACACACACCTACGCCTACCTCAACGACGTCATCTTCAAACGAAGCTACCCCGTCGAAGACCGCTCCACATTCACCCTGCTCCTGACACATCTCCCCCTGCACAAGCAAGACGGCATCTGCACGGACGGGCCGTACTTTTCGTTCTTCGATAAAGATGACGATAATGGTCCGGGCGGTGTACCACGTTTTCACAAAGGGGGCTTGAAAGAGCAGAACCATCTAAGTGAGCATCTTAGCGCGACGGGTGTCTTGCAGGGGATTTTTGGGATGAGTGGGGAGTTGGACGCCCCTGCTGCCGGACGGGGTAGGAATGGGCTTATCCTTACCGGGCATGATCATACTGGATGTGATGTTGTGCATTTTGTGGATAGGTCTGCGCCTGCATCTTCCACGCCCGACGACACCGAAGCAGAAGCCGATGCTCTCAAAGAAGATGAACAACAACAAGAACCACAATGGACCTGGTCCGCCAAACGCTTCAATCAGCACCAGCAACAGCCGGATGAGGGAAATCCCTCCATCAGAGAAGTAACCCTCCGCTCAATGATGGGCGAATTCGGCGGCAACGCGGCGCTCCTATCACTGTGGTTCGACGCCGACCCGGCTGTCTTGGAGTGGAGGTACGAGATTACGATGTGCGCGGCTGGGGTGCAGCATCTTTGGTGGGCTGTGCATGTTGTCGGTTTTGTTACGTTGGTTGTGGGGGGTGTTTATGGTCTTCTTCTGCTGGCTTCGCCGGGGTCAGCTACTGCTGGGGTTAAGGCTGAGGTTGAGGTCAAGGCTAAGGCTGGAGATGTGGCTAAGGTGTCCGGGGGTAAAGTTAATGTTGGTGACAGCTCTCCCGGGGAGAAGCGGAGAGAGAAGGAGAAGGAGGCTGTGGAGAACGAGGGGAATACTTGAGTCATACACACACACACACACACATATATATATGTATAGATAGATTTAGATGGGGTGTAGGTTGATTGATTGATGTTGTATGATATGATGGATGGACGATGAGTTAGATGCTGATATATTTAGATAGACATGTGGATTATACTACGGCATTGTATATAGCAGCCGTATAGAAATATCCCAATCATATATTATATACTCCGTGTTAGCATATCTTATCTTGACCAATCGACCAAGCAACACCGATTGGCGAGTGATAGGGTTTATGCAACAACTTATGTTGAGACTACATCCAATAAATCGTTTGGTGAATTTTTATATTCCAGATCGCCATGTAACCAGCATCAAACTAGAAAAAGAAAAAGAAAACGGAGGAAAAGGTGTTCATGAGGATGATAAGGATGAGGATGAGAGGGTTGGTTTCTTTTATCGTATCAATCAAAGGCACGTTCGTCAATCCTCCAAGGTACGTAGATACCGACGTAACGGACCACATATAAGAAAAAAGAAAAAAAAAAAAGAAGAAAAAGGAAGACCAAGAGAAGGGGTGGACAGTTTGTTCGTTCGATCGTTGTTTGCATTCATTTAACTTATATGCAAATCGCAACAAGCCCGCTCCGCTTCCCTTCTAACTCGTGGTGGTATCGTTCAGGTTTTTCCATTTGAGAAATTTGGAATCGCAATCTCCCTTGATTACTTTTTCTTCATTTTTTTCTCGTTTCTATATGGCCCTTCTGTTTTCCTGTTGCCCGGGGTTCATGACGACGTTCTTTCGAAGGTGCTTTTTCTTTCGTGGGGGTTGTTTACATGACGACACCGGAGTTGGAAGCGATACGCTGTTTCATAGTTAGTATCTGATCAAGCGTTTTTTTTGTGTAGGATATCCGGGTAGGTGAAAAACGTACGGGCCAAAGCTCAGCAGCCTCCTTTCCGACGGGGCCAGTGATGGCGGAACCCTTCATCTCACCCTTGGCGTTGACGATCTATATCCAAGTTAGCAGGGGTTGCGACTCTCATAGATAGATGTATACATACCACACCGGCATTGTCCTCGAAGTAGAGGTAGATGCCGTCGGGACGGCGCCAGGGCTTGCTCTGGCGGACCACAACGGCGGGCATGACCTTCTTCCGCAGCTCGGGCTTACCCTTCTTGACGGTGGCCATGACCATGTCACCGACACCCGCAGCGGGGAGACGGTTCAGGCGAGCACCGATACCCTTCACCGAGATGATGTACAGGTTACGGGCGCCGGAGTTGTCGCAGCAGTTGAGCACGGCGCCGCTGTAGGATGTTAGTTTCTGACTCCATGCCCGGTTCCAACGGTGTTTTTCTCTTTCGGGTCGAATTCGATGTCGGGATCAACGTACCAAGGCAGACCGAGCGTCATCTTCAGCTTGTTGCCGGCATTACCACCACGTCTGTAAATCTCAATCAGCACTCATTCCCATCTCCAGTTCGCCTTCTCTTAAGGCAGCAGTCCGTGTATAATGAGTCCGAGCAGCTGGTTCGATTCGGTCGGTGATTGGCGTTCTTCTCTTCTCTTCGGGCGTATAGATGGATTCGAAACGTTGCTGAAAGATCTTCCTCCTCACTCCCCATTCCCTCCCATCTCTTCCAAATTATCTCTCCCCTCCGAATCTTCCGCCTTCACACAATAACACTCGTCCAGCATTGTCGTCTCAATCAATCAATCGATCACCGGTCGATCAAATCCGCCTCCCAAACCAGCTGCTGCAGACGCCACGGACACGGCGGAAAAGTCAGGAAAAAACTCACCCTCTCTTAGACATCTTGGGCTATGTATCGCTTGACGGTGTCGGATACTCGAAAATTGGCGAAGGGGGCGACGGGACAGAGGGTCGAACAAGGTCGGAGCGGAGGGTTCAGGTTGGACTTCGCGGATGGGGAATTGCGCTCTCGCTTAGTGTGCGTCGTGTGGAAAATCTTGGCGGCGAGGCGCTCATTGGTCGTTTTCCGGCGGTGGGGCGCCGGGTGGTTTGCCCTAGGGCTAATCCGGATGGGGCTAGCTTGATTAGATAACAGGAACACGTGATATTGACGTATAGATCGAGACCACTCTTATCTACGAAACTACGGCTTACGAGACCTATCTGAAAGAAACTGGTCTGGTAAGTCTTGAATATGCTAGTACAGGCCAATTCAAAAGTCAACAATTAACATAGCTAGTAAAAAAACAAATCATTCATGGTCCAGAACAGAATCCCTCCATCTTTTCGCATGCAAAAGTTATCACCAAAACACCAGTGCCAGTCGTTGCGCCAGGATCCTGAAAACGCCGCGCTCAGTGCGAGTCTACAATTCCTCGCTCTTTGCAGGCTCCTCAGGTTGCGGCTCCGCGGCGGGCTCGGCGGGTTCCTTGGCTGCTTGCGGTTCCGACTCCGACTGCGCCGGTGCGGTCTCCTCCTTGGGCGCCTCCGGAGTCTTCTCCTTCTCGGCAGGTTCTGTCGTCTCGGCCGTCTTTGTTGTATCCTCGGCTTCAGTGGTTTCCTTGGCCTCGAGCTGCTCCGTGGTTTCGCGAGGCGGGGACTGGGCCTTAGGGGGAGACGTCGGCTTTGCGGCGGGTTCTTCGGGTGCCGTGGGTTGCTCAGTCGACGTCTTGTCCTCTTCCTGCTTTTGCGGTTCTTTCTCTGCAGGGGTCTGATTCGCTTGCTGCTCCGGCTCCGGCGCAGCCGCACTGACGTCTTCCATGGGCGTGTCTTCGTCATGCGGCTTGGGCGACGGTTGGCGCGACGGTTGGACGGAGTCGGTGGTAGCCGCCTCCTGCCCGTCCACGGGCATTTCGCTGTTGTCGGCCGCAGAAGCTTGCTCAGTCCCCGACGGGGCCTCGACCGCGGACGTGGAACGGCGAGCTTCAGGAACAGGCTCGGGGATTTCGCCCAATTTCACATCGGCGGTCGTATCCATATCTTCATCCGCGACCGACGACACGTCTTGGGGCGTTGCCATGCCGCTGTCGAGCCCAGAATCAGCCGCATCGACATTCCGATAGTTGACCTGGTTTTTCCGCTTGAGATGGAATGGTTTGCGGTGGACACCGTTGGCGCCGCTCTCGTCTTCGTCTTCGCTGTCACTCAGTTCCCCAGTCTTTTCAACAAGTCGGTCAAAGCGCCGTTGGGTGAAACGCTTGTCTTTGTTCTCATCTTCATCAAGGTCGTCCAAGATGGCATCCGCCTCATCGTCCATGCCTTCAACGAGAGGCTCCCGGGGTACATCGGTCATCTGAACGGATGGCGCGAAGGCGGTCCGCTTAAGGTTCTCAACAACCTGTGTGCGAATTTTGTCCAAGTACTCTTTCGTATTGGCGTTGTCCATATTGGAGGGGCGTACATCCAACTCGTAATTGGGGGCGAAGTACTAGTCTCGTTAGTTGGATCCGACTGCGAGCCGGACTAATTGGCTTACCTCGTAATAGTCATTGTACGGAAGTTCCGATTCCAGTGGGTCCCCAACAAGGATACCGGTCTCGAAGGCCCAGGTCCGGGCTACATTCCGCATCGTGTAACCGCCACCGCCGAGGACCAAAGTTGGCAAGTTAAAGGATTTGACAAAGTTGACACAATTAGCGTGGCCTCTCATACTAAGGTTGAAACACCCCAGGCGATCACCCGAGAGACTGTCACCGCCGCATTGCAAGACAACAGCTTCGGGACGGTAGTACTCCATGACGCTTCTAATGACAGGCTCAAAGATACTCTTGTATGAGACGTCGTCGATGCCATCGCGAAGTGGAAAGTTGACTGCGTAGTTTTTGCCTTGCCCCACACCGGTGTCGCGAAGTTCACCTGTTCCGGGGAAGTACTCGCCATACTTGTGGAAGGAGCATGTCATGACGCGATCGGTAGTGTAAAACGCTTCTTCGACACCGTCGCCGTGGTGGACATCGATGTCAACATAGAGAACTCGCTGTTTGAA
Organism: Aspergillus candidus; assembly: GCF_002847045.1. Lineage (NCBI taxonomy): Eukaryota > Fungi > Ascomycota > Eurotiomycetes > Eurotiales > Aspergillaceae > Aspergillus > Aspergillus candidus. The sequence goes on along the minus strand of NW_020194070.1, from coordinate 51,780 downwards.
GCGCAACAACTCCAGGATGCCCAAAACAATATCTGAAACGGTTCATCAGTACAGGGTGGGAAAAACCCGGGCTGCATTCCCTCCCATACTTACCGTTGACATAACAGAATCCACTGGCTTCGCTCTTCTTGGCGTGATGGAGGCCACCGGCCCAGTTGACTGCGATGTCGCATTTGTTGCGGTTCAACCGAGCCGCGCCTTCCATACTGCCACCGGCGCTAATGCCGCAGAACTCAAACAGACCATCAAACACAGGACAATCATCTCCGACGTTATACTTGCTTTGTTCCTTCGCAAACGAATCCATATTGTCCGGGGTGACCTTCGAGAGGAAATCGATGTACTCGTCTGTGTGGAACTGGGTCATTTCGTATTTCGAAGCCGGTTTCGCGCGCTGTCGATGTGATTGTTAAAAGAAAGCCCCGGACTAGTGGTTATGGCGGAAGAGAATAACTCACATAAATCTCCATTTTCTTGTAGAGCCCATAGTTCATGACCAAACTGTGCGTCATCCTTATGCGATGGGGCTTCATGGGATGCCCCGAGACGTAGGCATAATTTCCCACATCGGAGTCGTAGAAGTAGGCGATCTTCTTGCCCCGGTCCGACGCAGACGTCGAAAGGGGGTCCAAGGGAGGCAATGAAGCCATCTTGGAAGGTAGCGTATTAAACCGATGAATCGATCAGGAGGACTTCAGAAGACTTTAGGAATCTTCAGGAGGTGAAAGAAGTAAGCCCTCTAGACACGGACTTTTCTCGGGCTCAACAACAGATAGGGAAATTTAGAGAGACCAAGGAAGCAGAGGATAGCACTACCTTATGGATGATGACTCGAGAGCACGAATTGACAGATCCGCCGAATGCCAACGGAAACAATCAAGTCACAGAGATGGTGGTGGATAGAGGACTCCGCCACATTCCCATGGCGCGGAGATTGGAAGAACGACGGCGAGGACGAACGGGGAGGCGAGGGAGCAAAAGGCGGCAGCGTCAATTGCGCTCACCGCCTTCGTCAGGCTGGGAGCTTACCTTACCCGCTAACTAGATCGATCCAGTCAACTCATCCGACTGACCATCATTCCTCTTGTTCGATTGCCATTTCATCATACATCTTCCTCGGAGTCACCAGACCCAGCCTGTTTCGTTGATTCTCTATTCACTTCAAATCATTCTAGACTTGAAGTCTCTGATATCCATTCCCTTTAGGGTCACTGTTGAACCCATTCACCTACCAACCACCACCTGGAGCTTCCGCATAGGAACGCTCTGATTTCCCTTTGCTCCCTATCATACCTCATCATTAGCCATGGATCGATTGAATCGTATGCTTCAGGCTGCCCAGGGCATGGGCATGGGTAGTGCAGGCCCCGGAGGCGTGAGTTGATCCTCTTCCCTCAGTCTCATCGCGCCTGTTACAGCTCCCCTCTGGGCTGCGGAGGTGGCCATGCTTGTCACTCTTTTCTCTAACACTCGGCGGAGATACTCTTGTATGGAGGGATATACTGACATATATCGTCTTAGGACACTCCCAACCTGATCGATAACTCCGAAACCGTCCACATTTCGTCGCTCGCTTTGTTGAAGATGTTACGGCATGGTCGGGCAGGTGTGCCTATGGAAGTGATGGGTTTGATGCTGGGAGAGTTTGTGGATGACTACACGGTTCGAGTGGTGGATGTTTTTGCGATGCCCCAGAGTGGTACTGGTGTCAGTGTCGAGGCTGTAGATCCCGTCTTCCAAACTAAGATGATGGATATGCTCCGGCAAACAGGACGGTCAGTCTTCTCGATCGGACATTCTTGATCGTGCTCTGCTGACTGATTGATGCTATCATACAGACCGGAGACTGTCGTTGGCTGGTATCACTCCCATCCCGGTTTTGGCTGCTGGCTTTCGTCGGTCGATATCAACACCCAGCAGTCCTTTGAGCAGCTCAATTCCCGCGCCGTTGCCGTGGTCGTCGATCCGATCCAGTCCGTCAAGGGCAAGGTCGTCATCGATGCGTTCCGTCTTATCCAGCCCCAGACCGTCGTTATGGGCCAGGAACCCCGCCAAACGACGTCCAACTTGGGCCACCTGAACAAGCCGTCGATCCAGGCCCTTATCCACGGCCTGAACAGACACTACTACAGCATCGGGATCGCCTATCGCAAGACCGGATTAGAGGAGAACATGCTGATGAATCTTCACAAGAGTGTCTGGACGGAGGCTCTTCAAATGAAGGATTTCCATGAGGAGGGCCAGCACAACGTGGAGCAAATGCAGCAGCTTGTCAGCCTCGCGGAAGGCTATGAAAAGCGGGTCAAGGAGGAGACGGAGTTGTCCAAGGACCAGCTGAAGACGAGATATGTCGGCAAGGTCGACCCCAAGAAGCGTACGTCGTTTGTGCTTTTTCGATTGTTTTATTACGAAGTTTTACTAACAATACCTGTAGACATTGAGGATATGAGCCAGAAGTTGATCGAGGACAACATCGTGGCGGTATCGCGGCAGATGATCGACAAGGAGGCTTCGGTGGCTCGACTGTCCGGCGGGAAAGGACCCCAGAATGGCAGTGGGATGGAAGTGGACGAAGAGTAATAGATAATTTATAACGCGTGGACATGGAATGCTATTTTGTTTGAAATAAAGCCGCATGTTTAGGCAGCGTACAGGAACAGGATATGTCCTCCTGGCTCCGGCTAGAAGACTCACGATGACGTTCTACGTGGAACAAATCTAAGTGATATGTACGGAGTAGTTTCTATTGTACTATATAGTCGATCGCGATGTCCTCCCGAGATCCCAAAATCTATAATACCCCCAAGCGAAGAAAAAGAAATCCAAATCACACATTCAACACCGACAGCGTCGGAGGCGGGACCTCATCCGCACAAACAAACTCGTTCACCTTCGTCCCACGCACAAAGGGCGGCTCCAACTCCTCGCCATCCCAATCCGTCCAGCCCCGTTCGGGGCCCCAGGCCACCTTCGCCCCCGAGACCCTCGTCTCGAACAGCAACCGCTTCATCAAGGACCCACTCTTGCGCACAGACGGATAGCCATCGAATTCTACATAGGCCAAGTTCGGCAGACGCTTGATAATCTGACGTAGGAGTCCGCCCGCGAACTCCGTGTAAAAATTCGGCGAGATGCGAAACCCCTCGAATACCGGATGCGACGGGTCGCACTCGATGAAGACCTTGAGCGTGCGGACCCGCGTCATCTGCTCCAGGCCCAGGCTGCGGTTGACCGTCCACGACTTGGGTGGCGCCGTCCAGGAAGAGCCTAGAATGAGTTCGATGGTGGCGACCGAGGGGAGGTACTGCGAGGGGATTAAGCGGACGGTCGGCGTGCGCGAGTGGTCCTGGATTTGGAATATACGGAAGGTCTGGGAGGAGTAGAAGAAGTCTGTAGCCTCGTTGTGCATCCGACGCGACACGAGGAACAGAGCGAGACGCTCGGAGAGGGGAGCTAGGGGTGGGTTCTTGGACGAGGCGCCTACGGTGCCGTTGGGGCGCTTGGGTACTGGTTGTGGTCTTTTGCGACGGCGAGGAGTGAACAGGACGAAGGAGTAGATGCGTAGACGGATCTCTGAGGGTAGGTCGAAGAAGGGGAATGGCGTCACAGGTCCTGTTTCCTCCTCTTCCTCATCCTCTGCCTCTTCCTCTACCTTATCTTCTTTCTCCTTTTTTGTTTCTTCCTGCGCCTCATGATTCTCCCGAAGTGTTTTTGCATCCGGCGATGTGGTGCCGTTCAGATGCACCTTTTCCAGTGCTTCTGCCAGGGAAGCCATGTTGTTATGTAGAGTATAATAAATGGAGGAACCTTTGCGTCACCGCAAACTAGGGAAAAAGAGGACAGTTCGCCACGCGGCAAAAATACAGCACACGTTTTCTAAAAAAAAAGAAAAGGAGAGAAGACTTTTCAAAAAATGTATGATTCACATTTCATCCCATTCTCGAATATTAAATGGGAGTTCTCAAAGTATTAAGGATAGTACAGATCCACAGCGAACGAGTGGCGTCTCCCGTCACCATGGACTGACAGAGATTCAAAAAAGGAGGGTTATGTATCCCAACAACGGGGCTGCAACTGCAGGGGGAAACTTTGCTGCGGCTCTTGGGTATAGGAATATCGGTCTCCCCAGCTAATACAACCCAGCATGCATAAGGAGAGTGCTTGCTGGGTCAAATTTACCGTCTGGGTGAAAATCAACTTTCAAATTGTAGAAAAGAAAAGAGAAAGAAAGGAAGAAGAAGAAAAGGCGGAACCGGAAAGAATTTAAAGCACGGGACCTGCGCACGTGGTTTCTGTGTGGTGCCGGAAAAATCGGGACCGCAACTTTTCCGAACAACCTCGAGAGAGAGAAGTGGATGGAATTTCATCACTCTTGAGACCTCGTCTGGAGCTCTATCTCGCTGTCATTCCCCCCCACTTCTCTCCCCACAGGCATTCTTGGTTTGAGGTGCTTCGGTTTGACCTTGTTATTTGTCTTCTGGTCATATCAGATTCGTCTTTATCACACTTTCCTTGAACAGAAGAAGATCGAGCTCTCCTTCCGGGGCATGTGTCTTGCTTCTGTCCGTTTAATTCTATAATAAAGACATCTTTTCCTCCCTTCCATGATGCTTAGTCGCGCCGTCCTCCCTTTGGCTAGGGCCAACGTCCTCCCTTCTACCGTTCGCCTATCGGCCTCCTCTGTCGCCCAGTCGCGATGGTATGCCAAAGTGGGCAAGCCTAAGGCTCCGTATAAGCTCCCCGATTCCGTCACCCCGTCCAAAGCCGACCACCCGGCCCCGTCTTCGGAGCAGAAACAGTATTCGGCAGAGCAACCGGAGTTTGAGACGCCCGCCGATGCCCAGAAGAATACCGCAAACCAAACTTCGGAACCGGTGAGTAGACTCGGATCGTCGGCATACTATGAACCTGTTCTCATTGTGAACCCATCTAGACCGAACCCGCCTCCGCCGCCCCCGAAACGGATGCGCCGCAGAAACCGCTCCCGGATCTCACCCAGGGGATTCCCTCCACGCTGGCCGCAGAGCTGGAAGGCCGTCAGAAGAGCCGCGGACCCACCCATTTGAATCTCACGGAGGACCCCTCGCGAGCGGAGGAGTATACCGATGATGGCTCGGGCGGCGATATCCCCAAGGACGGTTACGTCTCCTCGATGGACCGCCGCAGGGCCCGCATGGCGAAACTGATGTATGTGCTGTTTTTGATGGCAGGTGCCGGCGGTGTGTCTTACCTGGGACGGAACTGGGATACGGAGGAGGAGGAGAGGCTCCATCCGGAGCAGCCCTCCGGCTGGGGTCTGGGGCTCTGGTACAACCGCGTCCGCGCCCGTTTCCTTGACCTCACGAGCTACTACAAAGACCCTGCCTTCCCGAAGCTGCTCCCCGATGAGGACCCCAACTACCGCCAGCCATACACCCTGGTATTGAGTTTGGAAGATCTCCTCGTGCACAGCGAGTGGAGCCGTGAACACGGATGGCGTGTGGCCAAGCGTCCGGGAGTCGACTACTTCCTGCGCTACCTCAACCAGTACTATGAGCTCGTCCTCTTCACCAGTGTACCCAGCATGATGGCGGACCAGGTTCTTCGCAAGCTCGACCCCTACCGTATCATCCGTTGGCCCTTGTTCCGTGAAGCGACCAAGTACAAGGACGGTGAATATGTCAAGGTAAGTCGTGGAGAGCTAGCTTCTCAAGATCGATATTGATTCCGTTGGCTAGGATCTTTCGTACCTCAACCGTGATTTGTCCAAGGTTATCGTGATCGACACCAAGGAGGAGCACGTCCACCTGCAGCCCGAGAACTCGATCATCCTCGACAAGTGGAACGGCGACCCGAAGGACAAGACTCTGGTCGCACTGATCCCCTTCCTCGAGTACTTGGCCGGTATGGGTGTGGACGACGTGCGACCCGTGATCAAGTCCTTCGACGGCACGTTCATCCCCCTGGAGTTCAGCAAGCGCGAGAAGGCCATGCGCGAGCGATTCGAGGCGCAACTGGCCGAGGAGCAGAAGAAGCGCCCCCGCAGCGGCATGGGCACCCTGGCGTCTGCTCTGGGCCTGAAGTCCGGACGCACCATGGACGGCGAGCAGTCCCCCTCCGAAGGCCTCGAGCAAGGCAAGATGCTCTGGGACCAGATCCGCGAGCGCGGCCAGAAGAACTACCAGATGATCGAGAGCGAGATCCGCGCGAACGGCGAGAAGTGGCTGGCCGAGATGGCCGCCGAGGAGGAGAAGGCCCGCCAGGAGCAGATGGACCAGATGAAGGGCTCTTTCACCAGCATGTTCGGCGCTGGCAAGAAGGAGTAATTCACCTTTTGAAGTGTGCTTGAATGTTGCTTCTCCTTCCCCTTTTCTCCCCTCCTCCTCCCTTATCTCTGTCTTTTTATAATGTGCGCCTGCGGTGTTTGATTTCTTTTCTCGTTTCATTGTCCGGGGCGGGTTCATATTAGAGGGTTCTTGTTTGACTCCTGAGCATCATTGTCAAGGGCGATTGTAAAATAGCATTTGGATGTTTTTTAATGGTCTGTATAAATTGGATTCTGTTTTAATTGCTGGGAGGGGATTTGCTGGGTATCTACTGGATGGAAAAGTTGATCCTTGAATTACCAGGTACCGGTCGAATGGCGAATGTTGGTTAGAGGATAGATCTCAGGAGAAACAAGAACATATAAAAACATCTCAAAATATGGGTAAACACCACAAATACAGTAGCTCATTGCGTAGGGTGGAAGGAACGTGAGATGGCAGTATTATTCGTAGATAGTAAGTATCTGATCTTTGCATCATGTCAAGGCTGTTGTCGTCTAGTAGGCCAGGGTATATAATATCGACCGTAATAAATGTACACATAAGTTCCACACTCCCCACCACACAGTACTCCTATCCCGGACCGAAACAAAAAGAAAACAATCAAAAAGCAAAGAAAGAGAGAGGACGAAATCACGTCGGCAGATTAACATCCTGAAAAACCGAAACATCCCAAATCCCGGTCATATCAAACGGAAACCCATCCATGGTCCCAAACGTTCCCGAAATCGACATCATATCATCCACAATATCATTATTCGTCTGCGTCTCGGGCAGCGAAATCGCCGCCGGGTTGACCAGCCGGCCAGCAGTACCACCATCAGCCTGGCCGCCCAAGCCGCCACCGCTGTAGTTAGGGTCTGAGAGGCTGGCGCTGGACGACGGGAACCGGTTGAGCAGCCGCTCGCAGTGGTCGAGACACATGTCGGCTACGTCCCAGTCTTCTTCGTCGCGGACGCGGCGCAAGATGGTGCGGAAGATGTCGACGTTGGAAAGGCAGGAGCGGGCGATTTCGGTGTCTGTTGTTTCGAGGGCGCAGCGGACGAGGAGGGTGGCTGTTGAGGTTAGGTGGAAGGCGCTGTCTTTTTGGGTGTTAGTTCTGTTTCTTGGTCTTTTTTATGATTCCATTGAATGTCTTTCGAATGTGGACGGAAGGGAGGAATGGAGAAGGCACATACAGGGAAGCCAGAACTCGGCGAAGTTCTCCTTTCGCAGAGACGAGATAAAGTGGACGATTTCCTCAGCGGATCGCCGGCACTCGGTCTGGAAGTAGCGCCGGGCTTCGGGGTTATCTGTCTCGCCGCTGTTTACCTCCTGCAGTTGATCTGTGTCAGAGGACAGACGTCGCAGAGAGATGAGATGGGAGTGGAGGGGGACAAGATCGTACCGTGAGTTCTACTCTGGCGACAAGCATCTTGACAGCCAGGAAGCCCAGCAAGAGGCTGCAGCTCCCCGAAATGCGATCCTCTGAACCGTTGGTGGGAGATCGTAGCCAGTCGGGCAATGAATCCTCCCACGAATCCAGGTCCGTGCGGATCTGTCGGACTTTCTTGGATGTCTCGCGCGGTAGTCGTTGCTGGAGTCCGTAGACCAGCGGCATTAATTCGCCCAGGATCTCGGTCAAATGGCATAGTGCGATGTGGCAATGTGCTGCGCGCACGCGCTCTGTCGTACGGGACGTGGGTGGGACGAGGGAATCGACTGTTGGTAAGGGAACGTCGTACTGGTTCTTTGCGATCTGGGGTGGTACGCCGTGGCCGAAACTCCCCCTGGAGGGTTGTGTCAGTTGGGATCTGGTAAGATGACGGAAAATGGCTTACCAGCGATCGTGGATTACCACGCCCCACCACAAACGGATCCGATTGTTCTTCTCCTGCCGGGACAGTCGCCAGTTGATCGGGTCGCGGTTCAAGCCCAGACAGTGCGCAAGGGAGATCATCCGACCACAGCTGATGGCGTTGCCAGTCATGGAGAAGATTGGCCGTCCCGTCAGATCGACGAGCGCTGCGCTGATGGTCGACAGACCTGGCGCGGAGAATTCCTCATGCAGCGCAGCCACGGTCATGTTGACGGCGTACCGGACGTCTGGTTTGGGGTGACACGCCAATTTCGGCGTGTGTTTCCAGTAGACTAGGGACATGGAGTACACCTGACACAAGAGGGACGCAGGGGGTTCCCCGGGTGACTCCGAGATGTACGCCTCCCAGAAACTGTCGCCGTCAAAGATCGGAAACGCGACATTGAACCGGTCCAGGAACCTGTTTCCCGCGAATTAGTAAGATTGTGTGTGTGCCCCCTATCTGGGTTTGGACGCCAATGGAGAGCTTACAGCCTCACCAGATCATGCCGAAACGGCCCCAGTATCTGTTCCAGAATCTCCTTTTGATTTTCCCCGGGAGGGATGCCCACGCGCACGCCTTGTCGCCGTCGCGACACCGTTTGATAGAGGATTGGCTTCCTCGGATCGCTGGAGTAGACGTTGTACGGATGGCCTTTAGGCTCGACCGACTGGCTCGACCCTTCCGTGGGCATGAGCTTCTCAATCACCTGCGCATCATCGGCCACGACGGGCCCGACAATGTGCATCGACTCATTGTGTGGGTCCTCGAGACTCCGCCGCCGAGATCCATTGGGCCGGAACCCGCGCGCGAGATCCTCGCCGGGGCCGCTCGGGGAGGTATCAGCTCGGGGGCGACCGGGGTTGGGAGGAGGACTCATATCCGAGGAGCGTTTGCGTTTCTGGCCTGGTACCGAGGCTCCCCGCGCGTGGTCCGCTGACCAGCTTCTCAATTCGCATCCGTTCGAGGCGACGGGCTCCTGACTGCCCTCCTCCTGGTAGTGACAATCGGCACCCTGGACGCGACAGAGCAAACACGACTGCCCGGGGATGTCCACCGTACAGCGCGACTTGCGTTTTCTGCACAGGTCGCAGGCGCGGACCTTGTGGGACCGGTAGGGACGTGCGCCAGCATTGAACCCCGGGGAGGAGAGCTTCTGGGAGGGGGTATTCGAAATCGTGGAGGGAGGCATGATATAGGTTCCGACGCGTATTCATCAGGGTTCGGAGGAAGGCGAAAAGCTCCAATCGAGCACCGCGCGAGTTGCGCGCTAATCGGCGGAGCTGACCTTTGGGGCACGGTTGTGAGGGGTAAGAGAATGAGACTGGTAGAGTCATGGATTACCACCGGGAAGTCGTAGAAAACATTGAACCGGAGAATGTCAGTCGCATCGACGATGAGACACTCGCATAGTAGTCAAAAAGCCAGATACCCCCCTTTGGTTGTGGACACACTGCCGAGGAGGTAGAGATTTCCATCCAGCAATGCATCGGAGGTCAGCGATGGAGCAGAATCGAGAAGATTATTCACGCGCCGCATGAATATAGATGAGTCAGCTCGTCATAATCATGCACAATCTGCGTCATTCGACCGTCCTGATCGGGACTAGCGTCAGTATGGGGGAAATGACTCAGCAAACAGACTCAGCCAATCAGGCAGCAGTAGGATTCACCTGATCGCAACCCAAAGAAGACCAAATGCAGCAGGAGAACACACTAGACGCGATAATCCATGAATGAGACCATGTGGGAGAATACGAAGGATCCAAACACCAATGGAGGGACAAACGAGTAGTCTGAACTCTCCAGAAAGTGGACGGGGTTACTATTAATATCCTGCCGTGCTTGTGATCGGACAGCGTCAGTGCCAAAGGCAGCTAAACGGTAGTCTCATTCTTGGCGTCATTTCTTGTCCCGCGTTCTGCTGCTTCTTCTTCTTCTCTCCACATTCTTTTCTGCTTCCTCTTCTGTCTCTGATCTTCTGGTGTTTTAGGGCTCCCTGGAAGGATGTGATCGAGTCCTTGGAGGAACCCCCGACTGCATCGTTCGTCTGAAACGCCTAATTCCCATTTCAGACAACCTCCGAGACGCCAGAGTTACGGTGCATCAGACCAGCACAACACAGCCACCGCTATCGCTAAACTACTATCTATTAATTGGTGGTCCCCGGTCAATCCTTTCACTAGAGCTTACATTTTTATCCACGTTTAATCCCCGGGATACGGACATCCGTTACTAGAGAATAACAACCCGGACAACACCGATTAACTAAAGAAGAAAGAAAAAAAAAAAAAAAAAAAGGGCTAGGGGTCATCGAGAAAAAAAAAGAAAAGAAAAGGAAAGGAAAGCCAAAAAAAAAGAGAGCAATCATCCAGGTTGATCTTGTTCTACTATCATCCTCTCCGTCAACATAATCGTGAAAGAATGCCCCCCGTGTCCAATTGAAACCTCGAGATGCCCTCGGTTCCACGGATGTGAACATACATGTGGCGACTGATCATGGAAAAGGATGTGAGTCTGCCTGGCGCCGAACAATTGAACGGTCACGAGCAGCTGGTTCACGTCCTTCCCCTCCAATTACCATCGCAACCTCACCGGCGCATGTCGCTGGAAAAGACCCGGGAACGGACGGGAGGGCAGATCGCCGCACTCTTCAACCGCTTGCCCCGGACGGTCATTGAGCTGTAAGTGATCTGGCCCTCCAGGCTCCAGGACTAGCAATCGGTTTCCAGCCGGCGCGAATAGATCGTTTTAACAGATGGCATAGCATTCTCTACGTCGCCGAACCGAGCACGTTTGCATCGCTGGCCCTGTTGAATCGGAAATGGCGGCGCATCTCGGACTCGTATATCCTCTACGATCACCATCTCTCGCGGTGCCCCTCCTTCGCCCTCACCCAGAGAGCTTTTTCGAACTCCGAGCACCCTAGCGACCTGGCCACTTTGAAGCACCGCTTTGCTACCGAAATCCGACGGAACGGCTTCGCGGTATATTTTCGTCCCCGAAAGACCCTCATCAAATTGATTTCCACCTCCTTGAGCTCCTCGACGGCGTTTCCGCAGGGCGAGGCGTTTCGATTCGCGTTCTCACCGAATGCGCAGTTGATCCTCTGCATCAGCTCGTCTCGGATCGTAGTCCTCGACGTGACTGCAGACCGTGCAGTCGTGAGGCACGAACTCAAGACGTGGAGACGCCCGTTGAACGCCACGATCCTGGATGATGGCTCCATCCTGGCGGTCGTCTCGTCGACGCACCAGGTCAATATCTACGACCTCTCGACGGGCGACGCAAAACACGTCCAGAACCTCGAGTTGAACGACGCTCCCCGGACCTTGACCCTCTCGCCCACCGGGGGGGTGTTGGCCGTGGCGTATGACGATCGGATCGAGGTCTATGCGATCGGCCAAGAGACCCTTGTGACCGATCGAAGAGCGGTCCGCTGTCAGGGCGTGGACTCGATCTCATTCTCGTCAGATGGATTCATGCTACTCGGTTCGTCTGTCGGTTCAAGAACTCAAGGCCTGGTCACTATCACCGTGCCTTTCTACACCGATGCCGACGTCGAGGCTTCCCCGCGAGACGCTCAGATCCGAATGTGGACCAGCCAGGTCCTCTTCCCGGACATCACCAGGGGGTTTAGCCATGCGTCGTTGCTGCCACAGCATGCTGAGGGGGAGAGCAGCTGGCTGCTCGGATTTGATCGAGAGGTGGGGGCCTTCCGAGCGATTGGAGCCAGCGATGTCAATTCGGGGACGGCGTATTTCGGAAGCCCCTTATCGTCAGGGGGTGCCCAGGAATGCCAACCGTCCCTGCTGCCAGCCGTTGATGGTCAAGGGGAGCTCATAGCGTTGGGATTCGAGGATTCGGGGCTGTGGGTGTTTGGCGTACCGGCTCGTCTGGACATAGCCCCCTCAGCCACCTCCGCGGGGGCTATACACGCGGCCCAGAGAAACGGTCACAACCGTGCCCTCGAGGAGCCGTCGTTAACCGCGCCAAATAACCTGCCACGGTTGCGGGAGTCGATTACCCGCCCCAAATGGCTGATCGATGGCCACCAAATGAGCGACATGCCGGGCATTACCGCGGCCAGTTGGGTCCGACGGACCACGAAGCCTCCTGATCACCGTCGACTGGTCGCCGTGGCCCCAGGTGGCATCCGGCCTCCGACACTCGGCGAGGAAGATGTTCCAGTCGATGGTGGCCGGGTACTGCTTTTGGATTTCGACCGATCTCCACAGAATGGACCAACCCTCGAACTCAACATCGAAGTTGGCGACGCCGAACCGAAGATGCTCGGGGAACCTAACCCCAGCCTGGATACCGAGGTTGAGCTAGAAAGACGGAGGACGCATCTACGCCGCGGCGGCCCACCCCAGCGGGCCAATGCTCCTGCACGAGAGTCGTACCCGGCATCCTTATCTACGCCCCAGCTGTCCCCCGACCTGGTTTCTCGGGACCTTTCTCTTTTTTCTACCATGCCAATCGGGTCGGGCGAGGGGGACATGCCCTCCTTCCCTGACAGCCCCTATAATAATACCCAACCGAGGTCGGGGGACACCCTCCGCCGAGCGGCTACTGCTGCTGCCGCCAGTCGTGAGCGGTATAACCCCCAGCAGCGTCAAGAGGCCCCCCGCGTGCACGACAACACGCCAGTTCATCCGCTGTTCCAGGTCCCTCATGAAAGTGATGCGGACAACTGGGTGCCTCCCCCGCCTCCCTACTCTCGCGAGCCAGATGGACCGCTTCCCGACTACCTACGGCGAACCCTGCAACCCTCCAGGACAGAGCCTCTCAGAAGGGTCAGCCAGGCACCGGGCCTTTTTCGACGATCCCACACTACGCGATTAGAAGATGTATCCGAGCGTTCGTCGCGGGGCTCGCTGCACCGACTCAATACCATCAGCGTTTCCAGCTTGGCCTCTCGCAGAAGAAGAAACACGGTAGACTCCGACACCGACGTCGCAAACCGAGGACCGCCCAATTCCATGCGAAGGAGAGCGAGTTCTACCACCCAGCATGTGCAAATAAACGAGGAACCAGCGGTTCCTCCCCTCCCCGAGCACATCCCTACCGTTCCTCTAGCTACACCACAGGCGAACCTCGCCTCATCTCCGGCTCCAGCCCCCCAGCCAGACAACCCCCCAGGATTGTGGTCAACCGCAGCACCCACCTGGATAGCCGCCGCGCGACGCGCCTCCCAGCGCCTCAACCCCATCCGCCAATCCCCCGAGGACGGAGTCCGCCGCGGGTCTGCTCCGGGTCGACAACCCCTCGCCAACGACCTAACCAACTATCCCTACTTCCGTTCCTCGCCGAACCTCCAGGTCCAAAACCCGCAATACACCCAGCCCCAGCGCTGGTACCCGCAATACCGCAGCGGATTCCAACGCCCGGCAGACCGGCGCTCCCAGTCTCACGATATCACGCAACTATCATCCCCCATGGGGCCGGCCATCCAGCCCCTCAGCCGACGCGTCTCCACGGAACCCACCTTCTCCAGAAGCTCCCTAGCATCGCACGACATCTGGCGACGGCGCATCGAGGACTGGAACGAGCAGACTATCAGTGAGCGTAGCAAGAAACGAAGCAAGTGTGTAGTCATGTGATGTGATGTCCTACCTTTTTATATACCTGGCTGGACCTGTTGTTTTTGGATACCATATGATTACTGATCTTTTTTCTTCTTCCCTTAACTCACCTTTCTTTCGTTTTACTTATTTTTTTTTTTTTCCTACTTTTCTTCTACATCATCTTTTCTTTTCTTCTCTTCAGGGGCTACGTTTGTTACATATACCCAATCGGTCTTACAGTACATGGCTTTTTTTTTCTTTTCTTTCTTCCTTTTTTGTACAGCATCTGATGGGGAGTCTACTTATATTCTTCCCATTCGATGTTGAACATTGGTTGTTGGATAGTAGGTGTCCATGTCAACCTTGGTCAATACATACTTACCTCACTTCTTCTTCCCCCCCACGCTCGCTACTGACTACGGGCGTGCCTTGGGCATTTTCTTTACATTTTTGTTTCTGAAAATAAAATAAATAAATAACTAGCTCCATAAATATGATAACGGATCGATTTTAACTTCAGAACCAAGTTCAGCTCAAGGATCAATTTCAGTGTAGAAAGGACGCGGTTGTCGTAATCAAGGGGGAAGGAATTAGAGCGTATCAAATTAGTCGTACTCGTACATCGCAGAGAAAAGCGCTAAAGAGGTAACAAAACAAAAAACAAAAAGAAAAAATAAAAGAAAAAAGCTTATGAGAAGCAAAGAAAGGAAACGCTACTACGGATACTCCGTACAGCTTCAACAACCACCGCCGCCGCCACCACCACAACCGCCTCCTCCTCCTCCTCCTCCACAGCCCCCTCCTCCTCCTCCTCCACCACAGCCTCCTCCTCCTCCGGATGATCCCCCGCAGCTCCCACTCGCACATCCTCCAGAGCATGCACCACCGGACGTCCCACCGCACGATCCAGCCGCGGCGCCGCCTCCACACGTCCCCGCGGCGCAGTTGCCATGCGCCCCCGAATCGAGGTTCATACAGCTGGGGTTGCACGCGTAGGAACCAGCATGCACGCTGGGGTCGCAGGTGTAGGGCGCATAGTAAGGCACGAAGACCGGATAGCCCCACATGAGCGGGTAGCTCCCGACGGCGGACTCATCGGCGGTTCGTTTCCGCGGCTCCTTGCCTGCCTTACGGTCGCGCTTTTCGGCGCGGCGCTGCGCCTTCTCGTAGTTGCTGCGCAGGCGGAGGAATTTGGCTTGGTGCGGGTCTGAGTAGATTCCGCGGGACGTGTTGGGGCGGACGGCGCTGTGGGCGGAGATGTGTGGGTTTTCGTCCGGGTTGGAGGAGATGTCTGGGCGGTCGTGGAGGCGGGCGGCGGCCGTGCGGGCGCGTGCGGTGGTTGAGGAGACGAAGATGCCGTCGCGGAGGTCGGAGACGCGAATCGCTTCGCAGTACCAGCAGGTGCATTCGCTGTAGATTTCGCCGTTGGTGATTTTCTTGTACATGCGGCTGGTCCATTCAAAGCCGTCGGAGAGGGCATTTTCGTCGACTTTGTCGTCGTGGTCGATTAAGACGCGGAACGGGCGTTCACTTTTGGTCTGCGTGGTGGAGAACTCGAAATAGCGGAGTGGGGCGAGCTGGTGCGTGTGCCATGCGAGGTCGATGTCGAGGGTTGGCACGGCCATGTGCTGTGGGTTGCTTGCCATGATGTAGAAGAAGACGGTGTAGCGGGCGATGAGCCGCGCCATGGTTTCCATGACTGTGGGCGAATGCAGCCAGTCGATGTTGTCCATCTTCTGTACGAAGGTGCCCTGTCGGATGACAGCGCCGACCAGGTCCAACGCGAAAGGCGTCGCGTTGTCCCAGTACCGCGACATCATGCGCCGGAACGCGATCTTCTCGGCGGGCATCAGGCTCGGAACGAGACTGCCTGGGTTGGCCGTACGCAGGACGTTCTTGTTGCGGAGCTGCGTCTCGAGGTTCTCTCGTAGCTTGAGCATCGTCGGGCACCGCGCTTCGCTTTGGCTGGCGTGTGTGTCTTCGAGGATTGTCACGCACGCGGCCTTGACGAATCGATTCGGGAAGGTCGTCTGTGCGTGTTCACGCTTGGTAGACCGACGACCCTCGGGGATTCCCCGGACGCTGTACAGCGTTCCCGGCATGGGTCGGTTATGGTCGTAGAGTGCACGCACGTCCTCTCGGAACTTGGCGATCTTGAGCCGCTCGTGATCGATGACGAAGCCACACGAGAGACATTGGGAACGGAACTTTTTGTCCGCGTATCCCTGGCAGTCTTCGAACGCCACGACGAGGGGAAGCTTGATGGCTCCGTCTGTCCAAGGGACGGCGACCTCCTTGCTGCAAGCGGGACAATTGAGGAACTTGGGGGCCGAGTCAACGAGATTGTCCCAGGGGCAACGAGTCTGCTTGAGGAACAACTCCCGTGCGCCATGGCCCGGCTCGTATTCCAGCGATCGGTCATCGACGCACGAGTTGATCACCGCCCAGGGAAAACCGGTACACCAGAAGCCCATCTTACCGTCTCGGATGCAGTCTTCCAAGAAGGCGCGCGGGTTCAGCATGTGTGCATGCCATACCATCAAGACGTCTGACGGTGCCAACGTTAGCAGAAGTTCATGGGCCTATGTGAGATCAAAGACTACTGCCACTCACCTAGAGGAGGCAACCGCTCTGCAGACCAGGAACATTCACTGTTCCATTCTGTGATGTAGTCATAGGCGTTCGTCTCGAGATCGACGGTTGTGACGGGCTCTCGCGAGGCTCGCACGCAGGTCCGCCACCACACCGCATAACGGTCAACAGCGCGAGTGACATAGATAGCCCATCGCTTCTCCCTGATGCGGGCACCAGCCTCGCCGGTTTCTTCAAGGAATACTTTGGGGTCCGGGTCCATCAGACCGAAGAGGCCGTCTGTTCCGGCCACCGCTTCACGCAGGTCGGCCAATACCGCCAAGAATTTGAGATGAGCTACACACTCATCTCTAGAAACCGTCTCGGTCGTGGGATCGGAGGCTCTCTTGCGCAAATCCAGCGGTGGAATGATCAATGGCGGTTCATCGAATTGTGGCGGCATAGGGGTGGGTTCGTAAACTGGGGGGTCGTCCCCTAGTTTGTTTTTTCCGTTGACAGACATATTTTGAGAGGAAGTTGTTGCAAGGCTATACAATGTTGAAATTTCGTTGCGGGGTTGGGTTCATCGTAGATCGGAGAGGGTACAGAAATTTGAGAAATATCCAGTTCGACCGCAAGTGGGGAGAATATAAGAATCTTATTAGGATTTGTATTCCGTACGATGACGGGACTAAATAGGGGACGCTGCGTCAGACTTGCGCAACTGGCGTCACGGCCATCAGAGCCTCGGATTCCAAACGCCAAACCTTCGTAGGGTCAAGATCTACTGCTCAAGCCGATCGCAGACCTAAGAAGTCAGTATAAATAGAAATACAGACAGAAGGCTGGACATCGAATATTCCATATCCACCCACCTCATCAGGTCAATGTCTCGAGTATCCTCCAGCCTATCAAAGGATGTCAGACAGTGTGCATTGCCCCGACAAAGACGTGTTCAAGCTTTCCCATTAGTTAATTAGCCATGGGGCGTCGCTCCTTCCCTCCTGGGCGGCAGTGCAAGGCTGAGTGACGATCTTTCAAAGGAACTGCTCGGGTTCTGCGGGGCGCATGAGCATTCCAAGGGACCTAAACACACAAACCCAGGAATTGGCCGGAATATTACCCCATCTCAAGGGGGGTCATCGGGCTGATTATTTATTGGGAGTAATACGAAGTGGCAAGTTGAGCGCCCGATCAGCCTTTCAATATGTCATCTAATCTGACACTGTTCGGATTGAAACTTCCAGAAAAGACTAGATCCCCCAGGCTGTGAGGGATTATCCCAAGCTGGTTAGAGCCAGAATGACGACTATGATTGATATGAATCAGCATAAAGAATATAAGAACCAATAGTAAGAATGAATATGGGGCTGCAGATGGAGACGGGGATCAGATGAAGGTGAAGGTGAAGTAGGAAATGAGGAATGAGACCGAGGATAGGGGTTTGACACCTCAGGCAGAGGATGTCTACACAGCCTGCCATTTTCTACTTTCTTCAACCCAATATGGGTACCCATATGCGACGTCCATTGTATGATATAGGCGAGAATCGCTTCACAGAATCCGTTTCTAGCAACTTACCCTCAAGGTAGATAACTACTTGAAAATTTATAAGGATTGCATGTATTCACTGCGATACCCAATACAACATCGCCCATCAGAGACAAACCCATCAGCTTATCCGAGCCAATATCACCTATCGTCCGCTCCAGCTTCAGCTCCTCCAATTTCATCTCCGTTCGCTGCGTTATCCTCAGAGCCTTTTCCTGCGACCTCCTTGGTGTAATCGTTCGGGTCCCAAGCCAATTCCCGGGTCTTCATTCGCTCGAGCTTTATCGCCACAAATCTTTCGAAATCAGCTCTAAGATATCAAGCCCGTGCTTCCAAACTTCGTCGATGGGAGAAGAAGTCGGCCCAAAAAATCGCAGATCAATCTTGTGCCAGTATATCAAGTCAAAGGCAAAGTTATTCCTCGCCGCGTACGCAATCCAGAAGTCTCCACTCTCCCAGCTATTTTGCATCGGGCCAGAGAGCCGCTGCGTACTCTTTAGCCAGCCCTGTTCAATTGCCTTGTCCTCTTGATATCTCATCGCGCTGAGAAAGGTTTGAAAGCGTCGTTCATACTCGCTACACCAGTTGTCAAGGCCTTGAGGCCAGTATTCCGACCTTTTAATCAACAGCCACCAAGGTGGCGCAAAAGAGAATTCGATCGGGGCAGCATATGTGAATTCCCAATCTACAACTCCGACGATTTTCAGCGCCTTCATAAGGGTATTGGCTGGACAGAAATCATCGCACCAAAGTTTGAACGGGCCTTTATCAAAGGATGCTGACTGCTCTGTTAAACGATGTTGTCTGGCGAGTTTCCGGAACAGATATCGAGCAACCAGCTTGCGTCGACAGTCTGCGGCTGAGTCGATTGCATTATTACGCTATTTTACGAGATGAGCAATATGTAGCTCTGCTAGGGTTTCGAAGTATGAGGACGTGGTGTCAAATGTCGTGGTTGGTAGTCTTGACTGGGGTAAGGATCCCAGCTGAACCAGAGTATTCATAGGCATTGATAAAGGTCGATGTGTCACTTTCCAGATAAAGTCATCAACCTGGTCTAGTGACCCGATCCGGGGTAGACATGGTCGAGAAAGCTGAAGTAAAATACTTGCAACCTCTCTGTAAAGAGTCTCTAATCTTGCCTCACTGATACCTGGATCAAGAGTTCCACGAACATCCTTTGGGCACCCAGGTGTGTTGAGAGCATCATACATGTTTGTATCATGGTCAATATAGTCCATAATGATACAAGGGCTTGACTCTCCCTCTTTGTCCCCCAGTAGTGGACAAATGGAACAGGAATTGAAGTCTGATCATAGATATATCGCATAATAGCAACTTCACTGCGGACCTACTCTTCAAAAAACATGGTGGCACCTGGCTGGGGAAAATGTATTACGGCAGTGGTCACATTCTTGTACTTCATCTGCAAAGAGATATTGTATGCGCCTTTCTCGAGAAAACTGAACTCGACAGCATCGCCAGGACAATGATGCCTGACCAAAAACCTGCCAACCGATTGTAGTACGTCGGGTTCAAGAAACTGGCGAACCCACTCATCGGCGATGGCTTCGCTTTTCTCCCAGGCGACGTCGTCATAGCGCAGGCGTGGTTGCATGATTAGCACCGAGACTCAAAGAGGGAAACGAATAACAGTTCAAGAGTGTAAATTAGTTGGAGATATCGGGGATAGGATGGATAGGAGCTCCCAAACGCGGTAGCCTGACCTCGCCATATTGCTTTTTTGGGTATCCATTGGTTACCCACAAGCATATATGAGCTATCAATCTATGTACTCAGCAATGGTGGTTCCTTGTTAGCTTCACATGTCCAATTCGAGCTGTGGAAAGATCTCCTCGTCCTCCATGGAAGAGGTGGGCATGCTAAGGTATGTCTATCAGTCTATCTGCCTCTGTGTTTAGAATGGAATCCAACCTCAGGCCCCAACAGCTCCAAGCATATCTATACAGATGACATAAGCGATGGGACCGTCCGCATCGTCACGTGGAGATACCACGTGAGAGCGAGATCGGAAGCGCCACTTTGCTCCTCCTCATCATAATTCCATCTTGCCTACAAGACTATACCCAAACTCGCCAGACTTCCTCGCTTTCCCTTGACCTCGCGTTCCCTCAATTGGTTGAGGGGTTGGCGGTTACTATTGGCTATCAAGTGCGGTGACTCTTTTCGAGCCATCTCGACTAGTGAAACAACCCCTCTTCTTAACTCGCCCCGGAGTTCTTCGTTCTCTAGCAGAATACTACCGTGATACACACTGGTCTCTTCCGAGTGGAACCATCTCTTAGTCTCCCTCTAACGTGTCGATTATTCCTTGTTGTTTTAATTTTATTTTTTAGTCTTTTTTATTTTTTATTACCCCCATAATCATTTTTATAAATTTTCTTTTTTTTTTTTTCCCACTCCGTTGATTCTTCTGACTCGCCTTGATCGGAGATCTGTTGTGATCATTCCAACCAACCGATCATCAGTCCTTGACAAACCCACCGACCAACCCATTACCTGTTCCAAAGATCGTCCAGCGGAATCGGAGGCGGGGTTCTGCAGGGGGTCAATCTGGAGCCCAGTGCGGGAAATAATGCTTCGGCTGCCACCCGCCCCGTAATGGGAGGTGTCGGCCATCCTTCTGTCCCCCAGCCCGTCGGCGCTGATGACGCGGCGGCGGCGGCGGCCAGGAAGCGCACCGTCGCCATGGCCGGATTCGAGAGCTCTCCGGGCAGTATTGAGGATGTCGATGACTCCGAGCTGCGCGATGAAAAGAAGAGACAGCCCGTGAAACGCGCTTGCAATGAATGCCGGCAGCAGAAGGTGAGTCACAGCATGCGGTCGGATCCTGGAGGGGCTCTTTGGCTCTTTCGCCGGTCGATGATTTGCTTCTTTGGTGGAACCGAGAAACTAACACCAATTTTTTTTGTTTTCTGGCAGCTGCGATGCGATGTGTCGCAAGACCCGTGGACCGACTGTTCCCGTTGTCGGCGCTTGAGACTCGACTGCAAAATCGAATCCAACTTCAAGCGGGTCGGGAAACGGAGCCGGAATGCTGAGATGGAGCGCGAGATCATCGAGCTAAGGAAGCAGATTGCCACGCAGTCGAATAATTCCTCGCAGGCCCAGCAAACTCCCAAGCAAGAGTCGTCCAGTCAGGTCAGCCCCGCCGTATACCACACGCCTTCGGCCATGTCCGACCAGTACATGGGATCCCATGAAGCGGTGGCGTCCCTCCTCGATTTGCGCTCGGGTTTCGACGGGTCCGGTTATATGCGAAACGGGAATGCTCACTTCAAGCGGATTGAAGACGTCGTGGTGGTGCCTGACAGGGTTGCGGAGCTCTTCGACCTGTAAGCTATACTGACCGCATTTGGGAGTGCGCGATCTGACCCGCATTGCAGCTTCTTCACATTCTACCATCCATTTTTGCCTTTCCTCGATCGACGACAGTCTCCGGAAGAATACCACAGCGCTTCGCCATTGTTGTTTTGGACCATCATCAGCGTGGGCGCACGGCGATTCCAGCCCGATACCAACCTCCTCAATTCCCTCGCGGGGCCGGTGTCACGGCTGGTGTGGAGTACATTGGCCGACATTCCACAAAGCTACCACGTGGTCAAGGCGCTCTGTCTGCTCTGCTCTTGGCCCTTCCCGACCAGCAGCACCTCCACGGACCCGACTTTCATGCTCTGTGGCATGATGATGCAGGTCGCCATGCAGCTAGGGCTCCATCGTCCTTCACACACCCAGGATTTTAGCAAGTTCCGGGTGGAGCTGATCGAAGAGGAATTGAGAGACAAGGTGCAAACGTGGGCAATGTGTAATGTTGTCGCGCAGCGGTATGTTCTTCCCTCCATGACCTTGCGGTCGTTGTTCTGACCAGGCCTCAGTGTTGCGACCGGTTATGGACAGCCGCCGTCGACGTTGTACGATTGGACTCTATCATCCAGCGAATCGGCCGATATGAATTTCAAATTATCCGAGGATATTCGGCCTAAGCTCGAGATCGAAAAGTTCTGCGACAAGGTCACCAAGTCGCTTTACACGAATCGACGCGATCCGGTCGGGCTATGTAGCGACCAGGAACGGTCGACCTTGATCTCCTTTCTTTCGCGGGACTTTGACGAGCTTGAGAATCAGCTCAAGTCCCAAAATGACTGTATGCTCGACTGGCTCTCTTGGAGAGCGATCGACTGACTAAAGATCTTAGGCATCACACACCTTTATCTGCGCGCCTCCAATCTGCACCTGCACCTGTCGGCTTTCTTCGATGACCCCACAGCCAAGAAATACCGAGAGCGTCTACTTGCGCTATATCTAGCAACGACGTCATTCCTCGAAGCCGCAATGAACCTGGAGACGAGAGTGGGGCCCGTGCTGTCCTACACGCCATACTATGTGTACCAGATGATGGTAGCCGGCAGCTGCACGCTGCTGAAGCTATCCAAGAGCTTCTTCGCGTCGCACATTGACATGGAGTACACGAAGAACCTGTTCAACCGGACGATCTGGGCCATCCGCGGCGTGTCGGTGTCCAACAACGACCTCCCCGAGCGGCTGGCCGAAGTCTTGGCACAGATGTGGAGATTGGGCAGCACCACGTCGGTGAAGCAGGCCGCCGACAACGCAGAGATGGACAACTCGTTGATGTTGAAGGTTCGCTGTCGCATGAGCATGTCTCTGCTGTTCGACTCGGTTTGGCGGTGGCGAGAGGATGCGCGGACCAAGGGGCGTAACATTGAAGGTATGACGTATTTTTCACCACAAACAGAATCACAAACTAATCTATACACCAGCATATCTCAAAAACCCAACCAACCCAGACTCCAATGCCGATTCCTCCGCGTCCTCCTCCGTCGGCGTCGTCCCGAACTCAACCACGCCAGGCGTGTCAGGCGCAGACCCAAGCTTAGCCCCAGCCCCTCTCCTCCCACCCTCCACCCTCGGCATAACGACAGGGAACACAGTCGGCGGCCTACCGAGCGGCTTCATGGAGCCCAACTACGAAGTCTTCGATCCGCTCAACTGGCTGTTAGACGGGTTGGTGGATCTCCCTTACTCATCATACTCGACTATGTCGGGGATGGAGACGCAGGGGATTGCCTAGCCCAATCCCACCCTCTGTCGTTTTATTCTTACTTATTATGATTTTATGCGTTTTTGCGTTCCTGTTTGCATATACCATGGGACGGACGCCACCGGAGTATAGTATTCGGTTGGATGGACGTGGAGTCTGGATTGTTTATTGATTGATTGATTGATTGAGTTATGGAAGACATGCAGTGATGATTTATTTCTGAAGTAAATACTTGTCAGATTAGCTAGTTTGTATAGTGAATGTCATGAACATATGCATAAGATATACCCAGCTACCTTACGATTATGCCAAGCATTACGTAGTACGGAGTACAACTACCGCATTTGAAATAGATGTCAATCATACCTAAATAACTACTCTTTCTATCAACCACTACTCCATCCATATCTCACCAAATCCCACACCTCACACCTCCACAATAACAAGAAGAACCAAGAACCAAAACCCAAGAAAAGAAAAACCGCCAACCCAGAAGATTCAATTCGAATAAGAAAAAAACAGAGACTGAGGAGAAAAAATGCCCTTCGAAACAACCCGCCCACCCCAAACCCTCCTCATTCCTAAAAAGCGACCCCTCCTCGAGCCAGTCAAACCCAAGGTTATTCACCAGCATCAGCATCGGCATCATCAAGCTTTGAAAGAAAACACTTCTAGTACCACCACCACCACCACTAAAGGAAAAGAAGAAGAACAAACCCAGCCCACAGAATACGACTTCGCGCGCATCCCGCAGCCTTTCTTGGATCCGCGCCTGTGGGAGAATATCAAGGCTGTGGATTCTTTGGTTACTTCTTCTACTGCATCTACTGCTGGTGCTACTACCGGTGACACTTCTTCTTCTTCGAGAATAAGCAATCGGGAGAGAAGCGCAACGAATGAGAAAGAAGCAGAAGAAGAAGACAGAAAGAGGAGGGTGAGAGAGGCGGAGTATGGGGGGATGGCGGTTAGGGGGAGGATTGGGGTGAGGGGGGGGTATCGATGATTTTCTTTATTCCTCTGATTTTATGATGATTATGATGTGTTTCTTATTCCTTACTTCTGGGGTGACCGCGCTTTTGTCTATGTGCTGTTTTGATACTATATTATACGATGGATGGCGTATACGGTTGGTTATGTACTGTAGATAGCAGGTCGGTAGGTAGGTAGATAGAACTGAATGCATAACTCGTGATATGATACACTCAAGGCATAAAACATGAAGATAGATCAATTGACTGGATCAAGTTGGGATCGATCATCCTGAATCAACAATATCAAAGCCAAATTCAATGAACGGTATAAAGACAAAAACAAGAAAGCAAGCAGGTATATCTCATCTCATCTCATCAAGTCATGACTCGTAACTCATAACGACATAAAATTTGGAACAAAAGCGAAAATGCAAAGAAATCAAATCGCAGAAAAAAGAATCAATCAATCAACCGTGTACGCATCAATCTGGTCACATCATGAATTATCAGGCAATCCATGCCACCACTGCGCAATCCCCCTCGTACTCGAGCCAAGCGGTTTCATCTCGCCGATACTCTGCTTGAGCTTTTCGCGGCGCGCCTCGCGCTTCCCCTCGGCGCGTTTCTGGAATGTCCGGCGGAGGCGTTTGCGGAGGTTGCGCACGTTGCCTAGACGGAGGCGCAGGCGCCACCAGGATACGGAGCGGAAGCGGTCTTGGTGGAAGGATGTTTGCGAGCGGAAGGCTTCGGGGCTGAAGACGCTTGTCTCGACGGTGTGCCGGTTGGTGGCAGCGCTGTAGGGAATTGTGATGTCAGAGGGCCGCGGGGCGGGACGGTGCGGGGACAGTGGCGGCGGGGGTCCGTTGAAGGCCACGCGCTGTTGTGGCATGCCGAGCGAGTTGCTGATGACGTTGTCTGGGTCGGTGTCGCGGAAGCGCATGCTCTCTTCGCGCGGGGAGTCGTCTTCTGGTTCGGACGATTCGGGCCAGAAGCGCCGGGGCCGCCAGAATGGGTGCAGGCTGTGGTCGATTTCCTGTCCCGCTTTGCGGTTCTCCGCTGAGCGCAGGGAGAGCGAGCGTATGAAGGAGTGGAAGGACTCTGAGCCTGGTCGGATCCGTGGACGCCGTGCTGATGCCACGCGGCGGAAGGGACCCGGGTTGGTGTCGTTCGTTGCTGTGCGGCTGAGGTTCGTCGCCGTCGGGGTGAGGTTTGTCGCTGCGGGGCTAAGGTGCGGCCCTGCGGGGCCGAGGATGGTCGGTGCGCGGCTGTGGTTCGTCGTGGCGGGGGTCAGGTCCGTCGCGCTGTTGACGGTCGGCGGGATGACCTTGCAGGCTGGAGGCTCAGGCGGCGAGCGGGGGTTGACCAAGGGTGATTCCGCGTTGCATTGCATTTGCATCTCGGGCGTCCGTGGCTCGGTGGTCTCCTGATAGAGCTGTGACGCTTGGCGCTCCGCCTGCTCGCGCACCTGTGGGTCGACCAGTAAGATCGACTCGTTGTTGTGCGGGAAGAACGCCACGGTGATGGCCTCGTTGATCTCGATCGGCCCCGGGGACAGCGACGGGAACGAGGGGTGCGTCGCCGTCACTGCGGGCGAATGGAGATGCGCCATGTCTTCCACGCCGATCAGGATGGACTGCGTCCGCGGGACGTCGGTGGATGGAAACTCTCGCCCCGCGAGCTTCTGGGACTTTTGGGGCTGGCTCGGTACGGCGTCCATGGCGAGGGTGTGGTGACGCAGGCTCTCCGAGGTGAGAGACGTGGAGCGGGAGTTGTTGCGGCTCGTGGGCGCCGACAGCGAGGAGCTCCGGGGCGGGACGACGGGGTGCCCGAACGCGCTCTGCGTGGAGCGGGCGCTCGAAGGGGATCGGGTCCGCCGTCGGGACCGGGACTGATCGAGAGACTCGGTTCGGCTCCCGGACCGTCGACGCGAGCGACGAGACGAATCCACTTTGGACGGATCCCTGCTGCTCGGGGCGGACGACTGCGCGGACGATTTGAGGGACGAGCGTCGCTCGGGGATCACCACGACGGGGACGACCTCCACCTGGGGCGAGGCGACCCCGCTGAACGTCGACATCTCCGAGGCGGAGATTTCGGACGCAATGCTGCGCCGATCACTGTCCGAGATCCGTCCGATCTTACGCACCAAGCGGTGATGATGCGCATCCGAATGGGAGGACGTGGATGCGCGTTCGGACTTGGTGACGGGCGAGCTCGTCGAGCGCAACGAGGACCTCTTCTCGCTGTGCCGCAGACTGTGCCGGGCGGGGGGCGGGTCGATGATCATGACCTCGACGGTGGACGCGGTGGATATCCCCGAGGACCGGCGGCTGTCACCGGGCTCGGGCAGACCCGCCCCACCGCCCGACGGCCATCCAACCTGTTCGCGGAACTGCTCGATCGACAGGCTGGCCACGGGGCCCTCCGAGCTGCTCGCCAGATCCGACGCTCTCGGGGCCGTCTGGTGAGCGGACGGCTGGGGGCGGGCGGACGTCCCTGTCGAGGGCTCCGGGTTCCCCGAGCGTCGCGCCCTCGCAAACGGTCGCGATTTCGGTTTCGGCGAGCCCGTCGAGGCGGTCTGGTCCGCGCGCGCCCTCGGTTCGGGGGTTCTGGCCTCGCTCCGTCGGAACGTCTTGGGCAGCAGGCACTGGACGGACCGGCCCGGGGTGTCGGGCTCGCTGTCGGAGAACATCTCACGGGCGGTCTGGAAGGAATCCTCGCGCGACGAGCACGACGACCGCCCGCCGTGGCTCAGGCCTGGTCGTCGGTGGGTCGGGGTGCGGCGTGGTGGGGTGGACTCTGGGGTGGGAGGGTGTGATGGTTTGGGCGAGATGACCCCTTCGATCACGGATGGAGAGACGACGTTCTGTTTGTTACCGTCGTTGGGGCGGGTGTCTTCGTGAGAGACTCTGGGAGGCGTCAAAGGGAGACTGGGAGCTGTCGGGGGAACAACATCCTGACCGGGGCTGCCATCCTGACCGGTGGGCTTTATAGGCAAACACTGGACGGTTTGGAGGACATGTGTCTTTCGGGGAAGGGCCTTATGGGACCTGAACAATGAGCGGTCCAGGTGTTCTGGCGGGGCGGGAGCGGTGCCAACGATCGCGATGCTGGGCATCTTCGCTTTGTTTTCCTCGTCTTTCTCTTTCTTTTTTCCTCTTCCTTCTCCCCCCTTATTGTTTTTTTATTTTATTTTATTGGGTATGTGTTTTTGCTTTTTTGGTGACGGTCCCTGACCATTTGACGGTACAAATAAGCCGACGAACCCACCGGGAGGGCCCAAGTACAGTTGGCAAACTGGGCGTGAGGGCGGATGGGGGGAATGATTGGGCGTAGGAGCATGACACCGCAAGTGTTTCAAAGGAGATTGGACCAGGAAAGCAGAGGTGGGCGTTGCATAGCGGGACCGGTCGTGTCCCTACATTCAGGATTAAATAAAATAAAATAAAAGATAGGAAAAGTAGGTAAAAGAAAAAAAAAAGAAAAGAGAGAAAATAAGATCGAAATAGAAAATGGAAGAAAAAAGGGCAATAATTATGGGTTTATTGATTTTCTCTTTTTGTTTTTCAAATCTCCCTTGATTGTTGACCTCGATCAGTGTCGTCGCATGATTGTTGGATGCAGAAAGCAAGTGAGGGCGTGGAGAGGCAAGGTGTAAGAATGAAACCTCACCAACAAAGGTTCGAAATGAGTAGAGAGAAATGAAAGAGAGATGATCCCACGTTACAGATCAATGAGGATCTTCCAGAGGTATGGAGAGGGGATCCAAATTCCACGGTGAGAGAGAGGGGGGGAGGGAGAAGGAGAGGGAGAGAAGTGACGCGACAAGAATGCCACGATGCGAATGGGAGGCTCTCAAGATACAAAGCCAAGAGAGGGGAATCAAGAGGGAGAGAGATCGTCAAGAATCGAGGGAGAACATTCCAGATTGGTTGACGATGTCTGCGGTCTGGTTCGGATTGACCGTCTGCAGCGTTGGCGGATATCCCATCCGGGTCCACGGGGAGGGTTTGTTTGCGATCAAGTGTGGGGGGGGGGGGGGATTGGAGATGAGCGTGGTCTAGTCTAGAACAGAGACTGAAGGAGGGGAGAGAAGACCGGAAGAAAGAAGAAGAAGAAAAAGAAGAAGCCAGGGTTGCAAGATGCAGCGTTGACACGATGTCCGGGGGAGAGTTTCGGGAAAGGAGCCGATGGAGGGGGAGGAAGCATCGTGACCCCTGCAGGCAGACTTGTATACAATCATTGCCATGTACTTCGTACATTAGTAGATATACAGGAGGCTATACCCCGTAGTATCTCTATACCGATGCGCTCTATGGGATGTGAAACATGATTGGTTGCTGGGATTCCCCCAATCATTCCAACATAATCTATAAAATCTTATTTATATCACATATAGGCGAGTAAATGAGATGACGAAGAATGACGCGACACGCCACCAAGAGAGGAACAATTGAGGTCATTCTGTCTTGATATGGTGGCTGACTGAGAGATGAGTCAGCACGTGATATCCAGGATTGTCCCGGATCCTCCTACGTCATTGTTGTTTTCATAAATCCATCTGTCTGATAGACTTGACAATCTTATAGAACATTCATGATTATAATATTGTCATGTCTATCAGTCTATCAATACAGAAGAGAATCTGTTGAATCAACAAAATAAAAAATCACAATCAAACAGATCTGGGAATCAACTGATCCGCCCATGAAAAAAAAAAAGATAACATCATCGCTCTTCCACCCGTCACATCTTTCCCCACTGCCCTCTTTCAAGCCTAAAAAAAATTAAATTAATTCCATCCCCTCCAATAAACTTCCTTTGTTTCCAACTCGCTTAACCTTTTTCTCTTCTTCCTTTTCTCTCTGCTTGGACAGATCTTTTGCTCTGAGTTCTCCTCATTATTCCTCCTTCACAACACCGTCATTATTCAAATCATTTCGACCCCTTTGTATTACCCTGTTTTCTCCGTTGAAGTTAGAGGATCTTATCTGGTAAGTAGTATGATGATGATGATGATGATGATGATGATGATCAAGGTCTCCTGTCGCCTATTTTCTCCCCCGCAAACCTACTGGACAGTGCACTGACAACCCGATCCAGTCCCGACCTTTTTTCTCTCTCCAGCGTCATTTCCCCCGCCCGACCTTTTTCTCTTCGCCACGAGCCTCCATTACCTCATTTTGACTTCTCTTCCTCTTTATCTTCTTCCTTCTCCTCCTCTCCTTTGCTTCTCCTCTGCTCTTCTCTCTTCCTCTTAGCCCCTCTCCCCAATCACCTACCCTTATAACAGATTACTCATCATGAGTACCATTCAAAATCTGAAGAACTTCATACGTCATGGCAAACAGGCCCGCTTGGTGACCCCCCATGCCGAGCCCACCACCAATGTCTCCCCTATCCATGCCGAGCAACAACGTCAACCCCAGGGGTCTTACCCCCCCGCCGCCGGTAATCTGGATGCCATTGACAGTAAATTGGGCAACGGCCAGGCCCAACAACAACCCGCCGCTGCCTCCCACCGCTCCCCGGATCGGAAAGCCCGGGACCTTGAGATTGAACAGATCGTCGCCGAGGAGAAGAGCAGTCAGGCCAATTTGCCCAAGTATCCCGGCCTTGAACGCTGGATCTTGCTGGACAAGATGGGCGACGGGGCTTTTAGCAACGTCTATCGCGCCAAGGATTCCACCGGGGAGTATGACGAGGTCGCCATCAAAGTCGTTCGCAAATTTGAAATGAACAGTACACAGGTAGGTCTATCTCTTCTTTTGTTCTTTCTTTTGCTCTCTACCTCTTTCTTTAGCGCCCTCCTTTTTTTCTTTGTTTTTTTCTTTTTACTCTTGTTTCTTTTTACTCGCTTCTCTCCTTACGAGCCTGGGTTGGCCGTCGCGTCCCCTCGCTGTCCAATCGTGTCATCGTCACTTTGATTCATTGTTCAATCTTCTAGTCCTCGCATCTCCATCCCGACTTCCGACCTCGGAATCCGCTAAAGCCCACAGATGTGCGCATTTCTCCCTGCCTTTCATTCTTCTTTTCCTCACCCGCTTCCCATGATTAGCACCCTCTATCTCTCATTTCTACATGTCTCACTAGCCACCACCGGAATTTGGGCTAACTCCATCCACAGCGCGCCAATATCCTCAAGGAAGTGCAGATCATGCGACAGATCGACCATCCCAACATCATTAAACTCATCCACTTCTCCGAGTCGCGCCAATATTATTACATCGTCCTCGAACTCTGCCCCGGTGGGGAGTTGTTCCACCAGATCGTCCGTTTGACCTATTTCTCTGAGGATCTCAGTCGCCATGTCATCACCCAAGTCGCCAAGGCCGTCGAGTACCTCCACGAGACCTCGGGTGTGGTTCATCGGTACCCCTCCCCCTCCACCCCCCCTCTTCCCCCCTTCTACTGTGGTACCCAGAACACCCACTAACCAATTCGTTTGCAGAGATATCAAGCCCGAAAACCTCCTCTTCTACCCCACTCCCTTCGTTCCGTCCAAGCATCCCAAACCCCGCCAGCCCGGCGATGAAGACAAGGTGGACGAAGGGGAATTCATCCCCGGGAAGGGCGCCGGCGGTATCGGGGTCATCAAGATTGCCGACTTCGGCCTTTCCAAGGTCATCTGGGATAGTCAGACCATGACCCCGTGCGGGACCGTCGGGTATACCGCCCCCGAGATTGTCAAGGATGAGCGCTACTCGAAGAGTGTCGATATGTGGGCCATGGGCTGCGTTCTCTACACCCTCCTCTGCGGCTTCCCGCCCTTCTACGACGAGAGTATCCAGGTCCTGACCGAGAAGGTCGCCCGCGGCCAGTACACGTTCCTGTCCCCCTGGTGGGATGACATCTCCAAGTCCGCCCAAGACCTCATCTCCCACCTCCTGACCGTCGACCCCGAGAAGCGGTACACCATCAAGGAGTTCCTCGCGCATCCCTGGATCCGCGGCACCGACGAGGCCACCGAAGCCGCCGCCGACGCCCCGCCCCTGGCCACGCCGCTCACCAAGCCGCAGAACTCGCCTCTGGACGCCGTCGCCGCCGATCAGGCGCCCTACCCCCCAGCCAGTGCCCGTATGTACGACCAGCCCTCGGCCGGGTTAGATCGTCCCATGGACTTCCGCTCCCCCGGGGCCATCAATCTGCGCGAGGTGTTCGACGTGAGCAACGCGGTCCACCGCCAGGAGGAAGAGAGCAAGCGACGCAAGCACTTCCGGCAATACTACCCGAACAACAACGCGGCCGGCCGGTTCCAGACCCCGCTGAACGCATTGAGTGAAGACTCGGACGACGAGGCGCCGCCGCCGGTGACGTACCAGCCCCTCGGCAAGGACGACAATCTGTCCTCCAAGATGCAGAAGACCGGTCAGCCGCCCGAGGGCGTCGCCGCCATGGAGGCCAAGCTGCGGTCCACGAACCTGGGAGCCGGCACGGCCCAGGCTCCCGCCGCCCAGGCGCGGCAACCGGCGCGACAGGGCTACGGGCAGCACAGTGCGGCAGTGGCCGACGCAGCCCGGCAGAACCTGTCGCGCTCGGGCAAGGCGCCTTTTGAACTGAGTCTGGACAACGCCACCTTGTTGGAAAAGCGAGGCCGGCGCAACCCGCCAGTTATCTAGACTTTTTTTTTCCCCCTTCTTGAGTCTACTGCCACGAATTTCCTTGGATCACACGGGTATCGTATCGGGAATCATGAGTGTTCAGATGACAGTTTGCATCTCTTTTTTTCTGCTGTTTCTTACCATTGTTCGTTATGCAATCTTGTTTGATTTCCATCTGTGGGTATTATGTTTGAATTCGGTTCGGTCGGGACAAAGCATTTGTTATGGGTTTTTTTTTTACATTTCTTTCTCTTTTCTCTTTCTGTTCTTTTTATCATGTTCTCTCCCCTGTGTCATGCGAAAGACCGCTTGTCGCATGCTTTTTGCTTTTGCTTTTTCTGTTTATTTCCTCTTGTGGAATACATATATACCTTGTACATGGAGAGAGAGAATATATGGCATGCCATGACACGGCTGGTCGTTGTCGATTTTTTCTAGTCGTACCTTTATTTGTAGTAATCTTGTAGTAAGTAAGAACGAAGTAAGATAATATAGGTAGGCGATAGATATACTGCTGACAGCAAGCAAAATATAGCGTAGTACAGCGCAGTAAGTATATGGGTATGTATATAGGTACGTATATAGGTATGTATGTATGTGTGTATATGTATAAAGCCTCATCAACACGTCGAAAAAAAAAAAAAAAAAGAATCAAGACAAAAATTGGACGAAAGCAACGTTGGTATCAAAAGATCAATGACAATAAGAAAAAGAGAAAGAAAAGGTAAGAAAAGGCAACGCATCCCTCCCGTAGACAGAACCCCGTGGGGGTTCATGCATGCACTAGGGCGCGTTGCTTAAGTGGGGACCGTTGTATCATGTGGAGAGGACAAAAACAACGGATATGCATACTCCAGCGTAGTAAGTATGTAAAACTTTTAAAGAGTCTGCTTTCCCCTCGTCTCGATCGGCAGCAGAACCATCGAGACGAACGCAGCGAGGATAAGGCCGCCAGAGGCGTAGATCGGGGCATTGGGGTTCGCGTCGCCGGCGTAGATGGCGACGATCGGGGCACACAGGCCCGCAATGCGATTCAGACAGCTGGCGATGCCGGTGCCCGTGCCGCGGTTGGGGGCGGGGAACACCTCGGGGGTGTAGGCGTAGAGCACGCCGTACATGATATTCTGGAAGAAGGCGACGAGGCAGGTGCAGACGAGTTGGATGTCTGGGTCTGGGGAAGAAGTGAAGCAGAAGGTGAGGATGCCTGTGATCATGGTGGAGAAGGCCATTGTGCCCTTGCGGCCGATGTACTTCATGTCGACTGTGTAGCAGGCGATGATGGAGCCCGGGACGCCGACGATGGAGGTGATGGCGTAGTTGCGGTAGACGATGTAGGTGGGTTGTTCCTGCTCGCCGCCGGCCTGTTTGATGTACTGGGGCAGGAAGGCGTTGAAGAGCGGGTAGCCCATGCCGATGGTGGCCCAGCAGAACCAGAGGATGAGGGTCGTGATTGCGAGGCGGGTGGTGGCGAAGAGGGGCGCGATGCGCTGGAGAGAGAACTTGGAGACGTTGCGTTTGAGGATCTCGGCAGTGCTGAGTTGGGTGTCCTCGGGCGTGATCTCGGCGTGGCCGCCGATTTCGTTGAGGATGGAGGTCGTGAGCCAGGTTTGGGCGCCGTTCTTGTAGGCGATGCCGTGGACGGCGGCGACGGCTTCGTCTTGGCGGCCGCGCGAGAGGAGGAATTTGGGAGACTCGTAGAGGTGGAAGAGGAAGAAGCGGCAGATGAACATGACGAAGGTTAGGGCACCGAGCGTGAGGACGAGGTAGCGCCAGCCCATGTTTTGGTCCTTTGTGCAGGGGATGTCTTCTACGCAGGTGTAGTTGGGGATGAATGCCCATGCGAGGAGGCTGTAGGATTGAATCGTGAGCGAGGTGGATGGCTGAGGAGGTACAGGGGAACGTACGATGCGATCAGGTTGCCCACGGGCCACCAGACACTGAGCATGGTGAGGAGATTGCCCGAGGCGAAGGGCAGGAATTCCAGGAACAGCGCTCCATCCACGGGCAGATTGCCACCAACGCCGAGACCCAAGCAGGAGAACAGGGCACAGGCACTAGATCGGTTAATAAATGCTAACCCGACCACGTCGATGGTATAGACTAGGGAGAGACATACCCAATCCAGGTTGGGGCACCACCGGCCGCCAAACCGAAAACACCCGCGATGAAAAGGGTCATGTTGAACGCCGGACGACGTCCAATGATGTCCGACGCGAGACCCCAGAACGAGGCTCCGAGACACAGACCCAGGAACAAGGCGCAAGTGGTGAAACGGACCCGCGAGGAGGATACATCAAACTCCATGGACAGTTGGGGCAAGGTGAGTGCGACACCCTAGAGAAAACAATCAGTATCGCCGTATCTCTCAGGATATATCCAATCATGCGATGGCCATACCTGCAGCCAGAGACTAAACCAGAAGTTGTCAGTAACAGCAGCGAGCGCGTATGGTACGAATACTCACTTATCCGCCAACCAACCAAACCCACAGAGCGCAAACAGCTCCCACTGATAACGGCCCATGCCGATATCTTGAATCGCGCGATTGATAACCTTGGCTTTGCCTACAAAGGGTCAGATCGAACATTCACCGGGGTTGACATCTGGCAAAGATATTCCAGCCAAGAAAAAAAAAAAAAAAGCCGCAAGGTTCAAACATAAACATACGGTCATAAGTGCTATCATGACCTGACGCGACAACATCACCCTCGACCTCAGCGCGCAAAGCTTCAATAGTCATCTGGTTATAGTTGCGAACAGACCCCTCGCCCTTCTCGGACGGGGCCTGATCCACGCTCTTGTCATCGGAACCGGTCTGGTTGTCTACCTCAAGGGAGCTCTGGGCATGCGCTGGCGCTGGGGCAGTGGAGAGGGGCACGACGACCCCGGGGAAGTCGGTGTGGTCATGTTTCTGGAAGGGGTTGATCCAGACCATGGTGGCTCGCTTCGGGGGATCTTCGATCTACTTTTGAGTTGTGGGGATCTGCTGCTGTCGCAATGGTCGCACAGGGTCAGGGATAGGATCGTGGGAGGCGCAATGGCAGTTGGATCGGGAGGATGGAATCGGTTGCACCGCGCTGGGATCTGGGATCTGGGATCGGAGTGGGAAGTGCTGCTGCTACTGCGCTGTATAGATGAAGCTTTCACGAGGGAGGGGGTAGAATTGGTAGGAACTGTTTGAATCAGATACTAGCCACGATCTAGATGTCAACGGGTGAGTATGATGCGATCGAACTACACCAGTTGATGCGATCTGGGTAAGAAGAAACAAAGAAATCTCCAGATCAGAGAAGGAGAGGACAGCGAAAGGAAGAAGAGACGCAAACAGAGAGACAACGGCGATCAGGGCATTTTATTTGATTTCCATCCATTCTTTCTTTTTTTCTTTTAAGAAAGAAAATTTAAATAAAAATCAAATAAAATGTTTCTACTTTTTTTAATTATAATACCATAATATCATCTTTATCAAGCCAATAAATAAAATACCAGACCATACCCGGATGGGAGGCCATCCTGCGAGATAGGATATGATCGTGAGGAATTGTCGGTATGGCGTCGGTATCTGTACGATCAGTTAGTGCAGTTTAGTGGCAACTGCGCGCGACCTCTCTTTCCTCATTGGGTTAAACTGCCAAGGATGCAGGGAATCCATGGTTGATTAGTAGACGGGGTCGATTTACTTTGATGGGGTGGGATTGATCCCAGTCGTTGTTGGTTCTGGCGGGGTTGAAAGCTGCCCATGGGGATCAAGGTCCAGGTGGTAGATATAGAATGATCCTCCTTCTGGTATGTTGAGGATACCTAGTTTAGACTTGAGTTCAATAAGTTCATTCCACAAGTCTTTATATGCATACTCAAAATCTGCCACTGACATACCCTACCCAGGTAAAGTAGGTAATACCAACCCTTGGCGGAGCGTGGACTAGACTACACCCGGATAAGCCGTTGGCGCTGACGGGATGGCGTTCAAAGGCGCGATCCACCCGTGTCTGCCGTCTTTTTCTTTTCTCTCTCACCATTAGCATGTCTATGATTATCTGGATCGGTCTGGTTTCAGATCTTTGCAAATGAATTCTAGGAATCAAGCAAGGGGGTCGGTTGATCTCTCGTATTCCGCACCTCCACGTGCACTGCTTATGTACAAATGCACCTAGAGGTACATAATCAATACTAACCGAATGCAGTCTAGCCCTGCATAATTCAGCCAGACCACTCGGTCGGTACCTTATGCGCGTATCAATCTAGTCCAAATCAGTATTAAATATTACAGACTACTCCCGATCACACGGTCTATCACCACCAATCGTCCAACATACTGGAGGGAAAAAAAGAAACAAAATACGAAGCGGGACAAACCCCTCTTGGCATCAGAAACTTTCATCGTCAATCTTATAACTCGCCAACGCCACATTCGCGACCGAGCCTTGTCCTCTCCCAGTAAGAGATCGTCAAAGATGTCAGCGCCGGGACCCTTAATACGGTCCAGCGCTTAGGTTGGCTGGTTCGCTTTCCGCTTGCGAATTCGCCTGACACAGGGCGGGCGGGCGCCGGGCTGGGTTTGCCTGTTTGCGGTTTGCGTGCGTTTGCCCGGTCCGGTATTGGGGATTTGTTTATACATTTTTTTTTTACTCATTGTTTTGTTTCATTTATTTATTTGGCATTAGTATTCTTATTTTCTTTTTATGGTTGTGGTAATTTTTATTACATGATTAGCTTGGCTAGTATTCAATAGCTGAGTTAACTAAGTACCACATGGTTCTTACTTGAAAGTTGAGTGAGACTTCTACTAATACTACAGTGAGCCCTGTCGAAGGAGAATGCGACAATATCTGATCAACTGATGCTACCTTGCTAGAGTCGGTTCAAACTCGGTTTAAATCTGTATAAAAACCTCAGGCAAATAAGGCAACCACAGTTTTGATGGACCGTGCGATCATCCGGCACGTGGCGTTCTAGACCAGTGAGACGGTGTCGTATCTTTCAATCCAGAGATGAGAGGTCCTCTCCACCCTCCCGATTTGTATTCCTGACGTGAATGCCAGAAAGATTCCAACATAATGAGTTCGAACACACTGATGGTTTCTGTGTATGATGGGTAACTCCTAGCTTGAGTGGATGATGAGTTGTCAATATGGAGAGTAAGTGTCGGAGAGAATACCACTCAGCTACAAAAGATATCTAGACACTTCTGAGCTCGGTGGGTACCCTTTTATGCACGATCTTAAATTGCGACAGTAAACTACAACCCACGTGAGGTATGACCGTCCGGACTCCCAATCATAACTCATCCACCCGCCCCAGCAACCTCTCCAAGTGGCGATAAGTCAAGCGCGGCTGATTCGACGGCTGCATATGCCCCGTCTGGAACGACTGCGCCCACATCAACCCGCGCTCATAGTGCTGCACGCCCATCACCCCCTGCCCGTCCTGCCACCCCGTCACGTTATTTGCCATAAACACGTCCCGGTACTGCAGGTCCGGCAGCGTGATGTTGATGGGCGTGCTCGGCGCCGCCTGGAACCCCAGCGCCCCGTTCCACGTCATGTTCTGGATGGCGAGCAGCGTGCCGTTCGTGAGAATGATCATGTCGTAGTCGCCGTTGCTGACGAGCACCCGGTTCGTCGCCTCAATCACCTGCGGCAGGACCGTCTCTATGGGGTTGGCGGAGAGGTCGCCCTCGGCTCCGGGCCCGCCGACGAAGACGGCGTCCTCTGTGCACGCGGCCCAGGTGATATGCTCGGGCGCGTGTAGGGCGCGCTTGACGTCGGCCCGGTCGAAGTACACTGTGGCGCCGGCCGGTTGGTAGAAGAAGGCTGTCGGGAAGGCTAGTACGTCCCACTGCAGGGGACACATCTGGGAGATTTGGTAGATGTTGAAGCATGGGTTGTTCTGTAGCACGGCGGCGTTGATGGAGCCGAAGATGTTGCAGCTTGTTGCTTCGTCCGTGGCGTTGAATGATACGGGCGGCTGCGGCGAGGATGGTGGGAAGGTGAGGTACTTGTCCATGTAGGACTCGTAGCCGCAGGTTTTGTGCAGACTCTCAATCTCCTCCATGAAGCTCGCGTTGAAGTTGAAGAGATTCGCGTTTTCTTGAACGAAAGGCACGGCGGGGGCTTGTTCTTGCACGTAGTCGTATTGCCCGATGCAGGGATCGTAGACCAGGGCGCCTGGTCAGATTGAGAAAGGGGTTTCATTTGAATAGAGCTGTCTGGCTTGGCCACTTACCCTGCATGTCGTAGTACTCCGTGTCATTCTGGTCCAGCATGGCCGCTGAGATGTACGGCACATAGCGGCCCGCATAGCTCTCCCCTGTCACGAAGATCCTAAATCTCTTGATCCCGAATATTTGCTGGAAGTTCTTGAAGAACTTGACAAAGTCGTCGGCTATATCCTCCTGGGACGTGGCTGTCGGCGTGCCAAGGGCGAATCCCGCCCCGACAGGCTGGTCAACCCTAGTTCATTTAGCACATGGTCAAGGCCTCGGGGCAGACCGGAATAAAGTATAAACAAATGGAGAAATTATCGTCAAACGTCAGCATACCACAGCATATTGGTGAGATTAACCCAGGAATATGGATTCTGCACCGGCAGATACGTGCCTTTCTGCCAGAGGAACCGCCCATTCTCCTGGAAGAAGCCCTGAAGCGAGCTGCAGCCCGGTCCACCGTTGAGCCAGATGGTAATTTCGTCCACAGGATCCCCGATAGTAGGTTGAAATACGAAGAAAAGAGACCGTGGGTCGTTGCCTTGGTCGACGGGCACCGACCCAGAGTACATTTCCCCGATGTCGAAAGGGACATCGGGTAGGCTTTCGACTAGGTACGCTGTGGAATTATCTCAGATCAGCCAATGTTTGGGCAGTAATCATAGATAAAGTGCTAACGGATGTTGATGGCGCACGTTTTGTCTCCTGGTTCAGGAAGCGGAAGTCATCCTGGGGGAGTTTCAATGGCGCTTGCTGCGGGACGGCACGTCCAGACAGTCTCTGCGCGTCGCGGACCTTTTGTCCAAATGGCCCATGTTTAGCGGCTGAGATTTTGCCGGTGCAGAGTAAGATGATCAGCAGAATATATGGGAAATGAAGAGCTCGAGTCTTCCACATTTTGGCGATATCATGGAAAATTACATAAATAGCACCGGGGTACCCAGGTCCGTCTCCAAAGGGAAGACGGTCCAATTTATATGATCAGAATTCAGTGCTACTATACCCTTGTCTTGTATGTCAGCTATCAGTGACACGTCTGCCTGGGAAACGAGGGGAAATAGACCGACTGATGGCCCGTGAGAGATCCAAGCCATTTTCGTCCATCGGGAAGCCCGATTCATCTTAAGCCTTTTTATCCTTGAACACTAGCTCCTAAGAGGCACATGCTAACAAGAGCATGGCTGGTGTTCGCGCAACGCAACTCGTTGTTGGCTGTTAGGCTCCACACAGTTGCACCTTACTGTATGATGTCGGCACATTAGCGACCAAAGGCCTTCTATCATTCACTTATCCATGGGGATTAGTTCATTGATCTGGCTGATTTGGGAATAACTTGTGTAAGTCGTTCGCCATTTCACTGGATGATCTTTTGACACTATACCAATCGGGGGATGGCAAATTGTCAGAAATGATGAGTGGTCCGATAAATCCTTCTGATGTAGACTATCCCTGTCTGATAAATAACCCGAGTAGACGGGAGAAGAGAAAAGAGGAAAGTTGAAGTTAAAGGTCAGGTGTCACGACTAAGGTTCTCGGTCACCTGCTCAACTCCTTCTTCCTCCTTTCTCATTCTGCTTCACCCTTCACTTCATATCCAACCATCAATCCAGGTCCCTTTATCCCGTTCATATATTCTAGATCATCTCTAATTTTCATAGTACTGGTGTCCTTCTCCCATTACTTGCGCTATCGGACTAAAGTGAGGAACCATAAGCATGTCTACGCCATCAGTCCCGGCGTCGACTGGAGACCATTGGATTCTCTGCCAAAATAGCCATTGCGTGGATCATCAGCAAAAGGTCAAGAATTGCCCCAGAGATGGACACCATTCCGGGATGCCCCACTTCCCGCCGGGGCACCGAAAACGGTGCCCGCATTTTTGGTCTTCATCCAGATTTACTATCTCTTCATGATCAGTCGAGCGCTTGTGCTTGTACTTTGCCCCCCTTTTGTATGCTCATTTCTTGACCTGCTCATTGCCTACATCAACGTCAAAACTGGTGTTATTCAAGATCGAAACCCCGAACAAGTCCACCCGATGGAAGTTTGTCTTATATATCTTCCGAATCGTTCTCCACCGACCTTCCTGTTCCTGTCTAGCCTTCCCTGTTGTTTACCGCGGGCAAACCCCATTCTGTGAAGGATTCGCCAATAGGAATTGTTGCAGAACAACTTCCCCGAAGAGAAAAAAAAAAAGAAGAAAAAAATTGCTTAGAAGAAACCAATAGGCTTGGCTCCATCGGTTCCAGCGATGACCCCTCTCTCTTTCGGCTTTCATCAGTCATATCGCCTCGCTGCCTCCCACCTCAATCACAGATGAGCCATTTCCTCAAGTAACTTTGGTCGCTAAAGATCGCTCAGCAGCTTCAACTTCTTCTCATTCTGTCTATCAAATCGTTCTACTCAAATCGGCAGCAAAGCGGAATCAGACTGGTTTTGTGGAAGCAACAAGGTCAACCATAATCCACTTAAACCAGCTATCTATACTGACATGCTCACTAACTCCAGA
The DNA here is from genome assembly GCF_002847045.1 of Aspergillus candidus. Lineage (NCBI taxonomy): Eukaryota > Fungi > Ascomycota > Eurotiomycetes > Eurotiales > Aspergillaceae > Aspergillus > Aspergillus candidus. The sequence continues at coordinate 11,577 of NW_020194070.1, read as the reverse complement.
GATCCTGGATCCCCGGCCCAAGACGAAACCCAGCAGCATGGGACGGAAAAGCAGCTTTATCAAAGTCACCAAACACCATTATCCCCGTCTTCTGGAGCACAGTCCGCCACGGGCGACACATGCAACCGTTCTAGGCCCCGTGATGGAGGTTTGGACGGTGATCGAGAGAAGAATCCACAGGGTTTTCCCCAGGAACTTCACCAACACTCTTCCACCCGTTCGCCGGATGCACCGACCTCAGTCGAGCAGGCTCTTCCAAGATCATCCGAGGACTGTCCTTCGGACCTGTCAGCTCATGGGGTGCCCGTGAGCCGTGTGACCACCGATGCCGATGGGAACACCTATCCTGAAGGCGGACGGGATGCATGGCTGGTGGTCCTGGGCAGCTTTGCGGGCCTTTTTGGCACTCTCGGCTTGGTAAACTCCATCGGGACTTTCCAAGCCTACCTGGAGAACAATCAGCTCAAAGATCTGGGTTCTGGCAAAACTGGGTGGATCTTCGGCATGTATGCCTTTCTCACCTTCTTCTGCGGTGTTCAAATCGGCCCCATCTTCGACGCCAAGGGTCCCCGGCTGCTGGTTCTTGCTGGTTCTGTCTTGACCGTCGTGATGATGGTTGCGATAGGATTCTGTACCCAATATTGGCACTTTATGCTCGTCATCGGTGTCACTGGAGGTCTAGGGACTTCTTTGATCTTTACACCTGCGATTTCTGCCGTCGGTCACTTCTTCAATAAAAAGCGTGGTGTTGCAACTGGCATTGCGGCAACGGGTGGTTCCGTGGGCGGTATTGCTTTCCCCTTGATCTTAGAAAGACTATTCCCCCTGGTAGGGTTCGCATGGGCAACTCGAGTTGTTGCCCTAATTTGTTTGATTCTGGTGGTTGTCGCATGTCTCCTGGTGAAATCGCGACTGCCCAAGAAGCCAGCCTCTAGGGAGAACGTTCTCCCTGACTTTCGCATCCTGCGAGAGCCACGGTTTGCACTTACAACTGCTGGGATCTTCTTTGTGGAATGGGGCCTCTTCATTCCGATCAGCTATATCTCTTCTTATGCATTGGCCCACGGTGTTTCTCATACATTGTCCTATCAACTACTAGCCATCCTCAATGTGGGCTCTTTCTTTGGACGAGGTATCCCTGGGTTTGTTGCCGACTACCTGGGTCGATTCAACACCCTAATTGCCACCGTGGCACTATGTCTAGTGTGCAATGCCTGCCTCTGGCTCCCGGCCGGTGACAGCGTCCCTTTGATGATTGTATACTGCGTCATTTTTGGTTTTGCAAGTGGCAGCAATATCAGCCTTACTCCTGTCTGCATTTCACAACTATGCAAAATCGAGAATTATGGGAGGTACTACTCTACAGCGTACACGATAGTTAGCTTTGGGTAAGCTAAGATCCTTCTGTTTTTCAAGCTCAGCGAGAACACGTGTGCTAATCATTTAAAGTACTTTGACAGGCATCCCAATCGCGGGTGAGATCCTGGCTCGCTGCAACGGAGACTACTGGGGCCTCATAACCTTTACCACCTGCTGCTACGCTGTCGGTCTAGCCTGTGTGACTGCAGCCAAGTTGGTCCATGTCGGATGGCGTCAACCCTGGGCCCTCTATTAAGCAAAGGATCACCGGTTTCCCATGTCGTCCGCACAAGCCGCTGCATCGAAGCCGCTACATCCGACACTGAATTTGGCATTTGCATCTCGAAAATGGATTATATCACAATAAGCCACATCAATGGCCTAATGATTCAACGACTCAATGGCTTTCAGGCAGGTGAGGAAGACAAATTCGACTATAGACGCCACGGCGCCGATAAGAAGCACACGAAGTAGGAGAGGAGATGGCAATGTGTAAATACAGCGCTTGTTCTAGGCAAGGAAATGGCCCCAGATGCCACAAAAAGCCAGTGGCTTTCTGGACCAGCGGATCAATAAAAATACTAAGACATATACGCATTCGTGTCGATTCAATTGAGTACAAAACGTTCAGGACTCGAAATCCATCGAGACAAGCCAGGGGACATGCCCTCTCGGGGATCTACTCCGGGTAGCCCTGTGTAAGGGTTCCTGAAGTGTCCCTATGACGGATGAGCAAGGTCATGATTAAATTTTAGACTTCGGTGGAATCACAACATGATCTGATTAGACAGCCACAACCTTTCTCGGTATCATACATGTATTGGGCTGATCCCAATGGCACAGGACCGTCCAGGTACATATAATTGCCCATCCACGCTGTTACCTCTTGTCCTTGTTGATCTATGTGATATTCAGAGCTTTAATCTTTTGCTCAGTATGCGCTCGTTGAACACCAGGATGTCACCTTGGGACAACACATTGACCCTAGCTTTAGTTGCTTCGTGGGCATTGTTTCAAAAGGCAGCAGCACTTCCTCCACGAGGCAGTTTTAACAGCTCAGTTGTACCCTCTTCACCTTCGGGAAGTGTGACCCCTATCATCTCGTCATCTGTTGTCGGAACTTCCCAGCGTGTGTCCACTTCTGCAAGTCATGGACCATCTTCGTCGTCTGTTGGATTTCATTCCTCTGTCACTCCAATTCCGAGCGTATCATCATTTCCGTCCCCCTCGTGCCCTAAGTGTACCCCACCGCCAGCTCCCTCGACGCTGACGGTCACGGTCACAGTAACTAATTGTCCAGCTCCTCAAACTGTCTCGGCCACAGTATTTACCACGATCTCCACCACAGTCACCCATTGTCCAGCTCCTCCGCCTCCTTTCCAGCCCGGTATTGTTCCAGGAGGGGGAGCACCTAGTGCTCCTGGGCCTGGAAATGGGCCACCGGGAGGTCCAGGAGGCCCAGGAGGTCCAGGTGCAGGGGGTCCAGGTGCAGGGGGTCCAGGTGCCGGGGGTCCAGGAGCCCCAGGAGGTCCAAGTCCAGGAGGTCCAGCTGCAGGGGCCCCAGGTGCAGGGGGTCCTGGAGCTCAAACCGGGCATATGACTCCCGGATTATCGAGTTCCATCACAATCGCTTCCATGTCTACTCGTCCGGTCTCAGGGTCGTCTATCACGGCTAGCACCTCACCTGCGCCACGACCTCGACCTCGCCCACCTCAACCCTCATCGTCTGGCCCATCGCCTGAGACTACCGGGGCTGTGCATCCACCTGGTCCAACGCCAATGTCACCCGCGCCGCCAGAGGCGTCTTCAGTCGCACCTCATCCCAGGCCACCCCCTCCTTCACCTACAGGCATGTCTTCTGCGACTCCTCCGACTTCCGGGGCCCCAACTACGCCTCATCCTAGGCCACCTCCCCCTCCACCTCCACACCCCTCTCCTGCAGAACCCCAGTCTTCTGAGAAAGTTCCTCCCAGGCCAACACTCTCCCACACATCAGCAGCCACTTCTCCTGAAGCATCGTCTCCTGGGGTCCCAAGCACGCCCCATCCCAGGCCGCCCCCACCTGGGCCTCCAGGAGCCTCTTCTGCGGCTCCCTCATCTTCTGGGGTTCCAGTCACGCCCCACCCCAGGCCACCACCACCACCTCCACCTCCGGAAACTACCCCTGCAGTTCCAGCCACTTCTCCTGCAGCTTCATCGTCCTCCAAGGTTCCAGTTACGCCTCATCCTAAACCACCTCCGGAGGCCTCTTCGGAAGCCCCATCGTCGTCTCCCGAGGTCCCGGTTACACCCCATCCCAGACCACCACCTCCACCTCCTGGCACCTCGCCTGCAATACCATCGTCTCCTGGAACTTCAATCACGCCTCGTCCCAGGCCACCGCCGCATTCACCCCCAGGAACCTCTCCTGAAGCCCCAGCCACCTCTCCTGAATCTCCATCGTCGTCTCCAGAGGTGCCAACTACGTCTCATCCCAGGCCACCGCCGCCTCCGCCTCCAGAGACTGCTCCGGAGACCTCACCTATAACTCCATCGTCGTCTCCTGAGGTTCCAGTTACGCCCCATCCTAGGCCACCGCCGCCTCCCCCTCCAGAGACCTCTCCTGAGGCTCCATCGTCGTCTCCTGAAGCTTCAACTACACCTCATCCCAGGCCACCGCCGCCTCCGCCTCCAGAGACTACCCCCGAAGCTCCATCGTCGGCTCCAGAGGTCCCAACTACGTCTCATCCTAGGCCACCGCCCCCTCCGCCTCCAGAGACCACCCCCGAAGCTCCATCGTCGACTCCAGAGGTCCCAACTACGTCTCATCCTAGGCCACCGCCCCCTCCACCTCCAGAGACCACTCCCGAAGCTCCATCGTCTCCCGAGATTTCAACGGTCCCTTGCTTGACATCATCATCACAGTCAGGGCCGACTACACATCTCCCTGGATCCACACCATCACATCCACCCTCGTCAGTCCTTCCAGAGTCTTCCTCTGCAACTCCTTCACCTATCGTGACCATTATTACACTGTCCAGCCCCATACCCCATACTCCTTCATCGTCATCAGTTCTACCAGGAGTTTCTACGACTCCACCGCTGGGATCGAGCAGTTCTAAGGAACCGACTACTCATTTGAACACCAGCACACCAGTCACTTCTGCTACCACTCCGACTACTATCATACCTGTGATACCAACGAGCCCTTCAATCCCAACCACGCCAAGCACTCCTTCAGTGATAACACATTCTACTGCTCACACCACACACTCTCTGGATACAACGACGCCCGGGGTTCCAGTCATCCCACCTATAATCCCAACGACGTCAGGCACCCCTGTGGCTTCACCCAGCACCCCTGCAGGTACAACCACGCCCGGGATTCCAGTCATCCCACCTACAACCCCAACCACGCCAGTCACTCCCGGGGCGCCGACCAGTACGCCTGCAGGTACAACCACGCCCGGGGTCCCGGTGATCCCACCTGTCGTCCCAACGACGTCAAGCACAAGCACTCCCGGGGTTCCAGTCATCCCACCTATAATCCCAACGACGTCAGGCACCCCTGTGGCCTCGACCAGTACCCCTGCAGGTACAACCACGCCTGAGGTCCCTGTCACCCCACCTATAATACCAACCACGCCAGTCACTCCCGGGGCTTCGACCAGTACGCCTGCAGGTACAAGCACGCCCGGAGTCCCACCTATAATCCCAACGACATCAGGCACCCCTGTGGCCTCGACTAGTACACCTGCAAGTACAAGCACCCCCGAGGTCCCAGTCATTCCCCCTATCATCCCAACGACACCAATCCCACCTCATACCCCAACTGCCCCTCCAACAAACACAACCATAACAGTCATCCCAACTCCATCAACAACCCCATCCACACCAAGCAGCACGCCCACCAAAGCACCAACAACGCTGACCACCTCTACACTCCCAATCTCAACACCAACCACGCCCGCAGTACCGGTCACTCCCCCTCTTCCAAGCTCCACCCCTCTCCCAGCCTCATCATCCCCATCAGTAGTGACAGTTACCTCACCCGTCACCGCTCCAGCTCCCCCACCCATAACAACAATCGTCACCACGCCCTGTGAAACCACATCCAACTCGACAACCACAGCACCAGCAACCACGCACAGCAGCAGCGGCGGAGGAGCGATCCCCACAAACGGGACGATATCCACAAACCAGACCTACACGCCTCCTCCTACACCCCGACGGGTCCGCAATCTGTGGGACTTCATATAATATAAAACATGGAGGAGTTTGCAAACGAGAGAAAAGAGAAAAAAGAAAGCAAGAACGAAAAAAAAAAAAAAAGAAAACTAAAAACGTTGGCTGGTCCACGCGCCAGTCAACGATCTATGAATAGTAGTAATTATATAATACTAATTGATTAATATGCAGATGATGTACCATTGGAAAAATTGATTTGTTGGTTTGTTTCTTGGATTTTATTCACTTGACTGCCTAAGTTTCTGTTCATCTATTTGTTCATTTATTCATTTTCATATGTCCTCTTCAACCTTTCTTTTTCCAGTTCTTCTGGAAAAAAAAAAAGAAAGAAAGAAAGAAAGAGAAGAGAAGAAAAAACAAGAAAAGAAAAACAAAAGGCAAGGAAAAAAAACGGCAATGAAAGGAAAGCACAGCAAACAAAGGGTAAAATGAAAATAGAAACAATCAAGTTAATGGTCATAATAAACTGTACTGTATGGAGCATGCATGCATGTATCTAGGTATTTATCTATAATGCAATGAGTATTCATTTACTTTTCCATCATCATCATCTTAATAAAACCACTAGAAAGACGTAGTCTACCATTTATATACTAAACTATATCGGATACTCTATATATGATATCACCCCGTGAGATACAATAGAATAGACAAAATAGAGTTCACTTTGAGAGTCATAGGATAATCAAAAAGCTAGGTAGATAGATAGACAGATAGACAGATAATTGTAACGTGCCTATATAGCCTAGAAGGAAAGGTTCATACGCCAACCAGTAGAGGAAAATAAGAGGGTCGTTATAAATCAGTCGAATCGGGGCAACCTGACCCCGAACCCAATAAATTGAGATCTTTCATCTGCTTAAAGTGTAGAGGGGGGAAAAAGAAAAGAAAAAGAAAAGAAAAGACGGAAGGATTAAATACAATACAAGGGATGGGAGTAGAACATGGGAAAGATAAGAAATTTCAAAACATCCAAGGCGAGCAGCGCTATATTTGGGACGAGAAGAAGAAAAAAAAAAAGGTTGGTTTGTTTAGATGGAAGATAGGTAGAAAGGAATCCGGGGCATAAAATTGAGAGGAAAGAAGCGAAAAAGCGCTCCCGCTTGCTGGTGGATACTGGCTCCCTCCAGCAAGACGGTGTCGAACTCGCACGTAAGTCTGCCTTCGTCTCGTGCCGTAGATTTATTTATTTGGAAGAGAACCCCGCCTGTGGTTCAATGCGCCAAACACCTTACACCAGAAATAACTGGCTTGACAAGGAAGACAACCGAAATCAAAACATGTACTATGGCCAGGCAAAGATAAAACGCAAAGTGGGATCCGAATGTCGACATGGCTCCAGCGACAAACACATGCAAGGAGGAAAGGGAAATCAACCGGAGGTTGGAAGGTGAGCGAGAGGCGTAGGTAGGTAGGTAGTAAGGAGGTTCGGTTTAGTAGGATGGGAGGTTAAAGAGGGCCCCGTCAGACAAAAAACGGGGGAGTCGAATAAAGGATGAAAAAGAGAAGAAGATGGTAGCGATGCGAACATCTCTTGCAAGCGCGCAAATAGAAAGGGTATAAGTTTTACATCGAAGCCACTCGGGAAAAAGGGAATGAAAAAAAGAAAAAAGCACAAGAGTATCTTCAAAACGTGTCACGAGCTGTTGGATCGCAGTAAAGCCTGCAAAAGTTGGTTAGTATTGTGTTGACTATCGAAAGACAGTGGTTTCGGGGCAGAGGCGGCTCAACATACCCTCTCCATAGCAAGTTCATCGCTCTTGTCCACATTGGGACCTGTCAGGTTACTGCTACCACGAGTCACTGTACTCGTAGCGGTGATGGATCGTGTGTCCATATTCGGACGCTTGCCATCGCCCGTGTGGACGGGATGCATTTCACCGCTACTCGAGATGCGGGACTCTTTGCTCTTCTCCAACAGCGAACCGCCCAGGGTGGCACATTTGAGGATGGTCTGCATCATCTGGTTCTGTTTCAGAGGTTTCGACAGATACTCGTCCATCTGGGCTTGGATACATTTCTCCCGGTCACCCAACATCGCGTGGGCCGTGAGGGCGATGATCGGTGTCCGAGTCAGACCGGACTCCCGCTCGTACTCACGAATCTTGCCGGTCGCTTCGAAGCCACCCATAACTGGCATTTGGACGTCCATCAGGATGACATCGTAACGACGTTGCTTGACCGCCTCAAATGCCTCTAAGCCGTTGCCAACAACCGAGACATTGTGGTTGTGCTTCTCGAGAATCTTCACGGCCAATTTCTGGTTGACGTCGTTGTCCTCGGCGAGCAAGATGTCAAACGAGCGAGAGTGGTCGGTCGTGATCGGCGTGGACCGTCCTTCCAGGGCCGGCAGCATACCGTTCCCGAGGTCGATTGGCTGGCATGGCGTGGTCATGTAGGAGCTGATCCCAAGGTCCAGGGCCGACTTCAAACTGACGCACACCAGGGGACACACCAGGACGATGGGAACGTATTTGAAGTCGTCGAACGTGCGGAGGAGCCGAGCCGTCGCCACCGAATCCACGATGATAACGTCGTAGGCGTGACCAGATTCCTTGCCGGACGGATCCTGAATCTCAGGGGGCGGGACATGGTCTTCATTCCGCACCACCAACGGCACGAGGTCGATCTCCTTGAGCATCTTCATCACATTGTCTGCCTGGTGAGCATTCTCGCCCTTGTCGATGAAGAGCACCCGGTGGTTCTTGTAGGGCAACAGCTGATTGGCGATCACGTTCAGCGATTGGTCCGCGAGTTTCACCACACAGGTGAAGTGGAACGTGCTGCCATGGCCGTACTCCGACGTGACCCAGACATCACCACCCATCAGGTTCACTAGCCGTTTCGAGATCGACAGGCCCAGACCGGTGCCGCCAAATCGTCGCGTGGTCGACCCGTCGGCTTGCTGGAACGTGTCGAAAATGAGATCCAGCTTATCTTCTTCGATACCGATGCCGGTGTCAGAGACGGAGAATTCGAAAGCGTACTCGTTCATCGCACATTGCTCCCGATCCGACTTGCGGATCGTGAGTTTGACCTCGCCATTCTCGGTGAACTTGATGGCATTGCCGACCAGGTTGAGGATGATCTGACGGAGACGGAAGGGGTCGCCGATCACGTAGTCCGGAACCGTGTTGTCAACCTGATAGGTCAGGCTGAGGAACTTTTCGTTGGCCTTGACCGCCAGCGTCTTGAGTGCGTTGAACACGGTTCCCCGGACCGTGAAGGGAATGCTTTCGATGACCATCCGGTTCGCCTCGATCTTCGAGATATCCAGGATGTCGTCGATGATCGTCAGCAAGCTGTTGGCCAGATTGTGGACAACATTCAACATCTCGCGCGTGTAGGGCTTGAGGTCGTCTGTATCGAGGGTCAACTGCGTCATGCCGATGATGCCGTTCATAGGGGTTCGGATCTCGTGACTCATGTTCGCCAGGAACTCGGACTTGGTGCGGTTCGCCAGCTCGGCGGCCTCCCTAGCCGCGGTATTCCGCTGGATACTGTCTCGCAAGTTGGACACCATCTTGTTGATCTTCCGCTTCAGCTCGTCCATCTCACCCGAGGCGTTGACGGTGATGAGCTTGGTGAAATCGCCGTCGGTGGCGGCATCCGTGATCTCGCCGAAGGCTCGCACCTGCGACGTCAGGTTCTCGGCCATGGTGTTCACGTCCTCGGTGATCTCCTTCCACGTTCCGGCAATCCCCTCCACGTTGGCCTGACCGCCCATCTTGCCGTCCACGCCGACATCGCGAGCGACCTTCTTGAGTTCGGTGGCGAACTTGGCGAGTCGGTCCACCATGTGGTTGATGGTGACCTTGAGGGTCAAGATCTCTCCCTGGGCGTGGACTTGGATCTTTTTGCTCAAGTCACCCTTGGCGATGGCCTGGGTCACGTCGGAGATACTTCGCACCTGGGAGGTCAGGTTCTGGGCCATGGTGTTCACGTTATCCGTGAGGTCTTTCCATTTGCCCTCCACGTTGTCCACCTTGGCTTGGCCCCCGAGTGTTCCATCCGTGCCGACCTCGCGCGCGACCTTGCTCACCTCGAAGGCGAAGGTGTTCAGGCGGTCCACCATGCCGTTGATGGTGCTCTTCAGGTCCAAGATCTCGCCTTGCACGTTCGCCGTGACCTTCTTGGTCAGATCGCCCTTGGCGACCGCAGTGGTCACGTCCGCGATCTCTCGGACCTGGGTCGTAAGATTGTTGGCCATGCGGTTGACATTCTCGGTCAGATCTTTCCACGTGCCCTCGACGTCATTGACGGTGGCCTGGCCACCCAGCACACCATCCGTGCCGACCTCCTTGGCGATCTTCGTGACTTCCTGGGCAAACTGCCGCAGCTGGTCCACCATGCTGTTGATAATGTTCTTCAGTTCGGCGATCTCCCCCTTGCAGTTGGCCTGGACCTTTTGGGTCAGATCACCCTTGGCCACGGCCTTGGTTACCGTGGCAATGTCGCGCACCTGGGTGGTCAGGTTGTTGGCCATGGCGTTCACATTGACCGTCAGCTCGTTCCACATCCCTTGGACCCCTTCAATCTGCGCCTGCCCCCCGAGGACACCTTCCGTGCCGACATCGCGGGCCACGCGGGTCACCTCCGTGGCAAAGGTTCGCAACTGGTCGACCATTGTATTGATGGTCTGCTGCAGCTCCAGGATCTCGCCCTGGGCCCGACTCTCGATCTTCTGGCTCAGATCACCGTGAGCGACCGCGGTGGTGACCGCGGCGATCTCGCGCACTTGATCGGTGAGGTTCTTGGCCATGATGTTCACGTTCTCGGTCAGTTCCTTCCAGATGCCGTGGACTCCCGTGATCTGGGCCTGGCCACCGAGTATGCCCTCGGTTCCGACCTCGCGGGCCACTCGCGAAACCTCGCTACCGAAGACCTGCAGTTGGTCCATCATGGTGTTGATCGTCCGTTTGAAGGTGGCGATCTCCGGGTCCATTTCCAGGGGGTGGATCTGGACCTTCATGGACAGGTCACCGTTGGCCACCTGCGTGATGATGCCGCCAATCTCCCGCAGGGCCTTCTGGAAGGCTTCGTTGGCCTGCTGGTGCTTGCGCAGCTCCCGTTCGAGGAGGACGACATCCTCGTTCTCGACCTTGGTCAACGCGCGCCGGGTCTGCTCTTCCTGCTGTTTTAACTCATCACGGACCTGGGCGATGATGTCCTTCTGGTAGCTGATCTCCTCGGCGAGTTTCTGGACGTGGTTCCGCAAATAACTGATATCCTCTTCGCGCACCAGCCGAGTCCCGGGTTCCAGTTCGTCGTCCTCATCGGATTCTTCGTCGTCGACATCCTCCTCGGGCTCGGGGTCATGGGGGTCGGCGCTGGATCGTCCGGGGCGAGCCGGGTGGTTGGGATTTTGCTGCTGTAGGATGGAAGATGCGTTAGAACCTTCCCGGGAGGTGGAGCGAGAGAGACCAAATGAGCAGAGGAACTCAGTTTCCCGAGTGCTGGGGCACAAGGCAGACTGAGCGAGTCCTAGGGGGTGTCCGGGGGACGGCTGGTGACTGACAGATTGGAATTCCAAGTGATGCACCCGACGGATCAGAGCTTCTAATTCATTTTCAAACGCCGCTTTTGCTGGGCTTCGATCCCCGGGCAGTTTGGGAGGTTTGGAGTTGTAACCATTGGTGGTCGATTGGGGGAAGTGGAAGTCGAAGGGAGGAGAGGGGCCGGAGCCGGGGACGTCTCTGGCCAGACCTTGGAGGAGGGCAGTGGCGGCCGCGAGCGTCTCGTCCGCGCCAGCCATTGTGCCTTGGGGACGACTCGATCAAAAAACGGACATAAGTATTGTGGTGTCTATAAAAGAAGAAAGAAAGATAAAAATTTTCGATCGAGGATTGTTGTCGTTCGAAAACTGTCTAGAGGGTAGCGGGTGAGTGGATGAGAATCGGATTGAGAGAAAGGAATCTGCGCGTGTTGTAAACGGAGGGGGGGGAGAGAGAAGAGAGGGGAGGCAAGAGATGAGGGTTGTGGGGGGGGGGG